>NW_010551128.1:0-4520 GCF_000687285.1 Phaethon lepturus | reverse complement strand
TCCTTTCCAACCTAGTGATTCTGTGATTAGATTAAACTTGTCTTGAAGGTAATTAAATCTAATAAAAAGAGGCAAACCTCATCATGCTGGAGGTCAAGGAACTCATTAAGAAGGCACCTGTGTGGCAGGCCTGCACTCTCATGTAAATTAAGTTTCATGGTTTTGGTAGATGGAGAAGGAAGATTCAGGCTGAAAGCTCTAATATGGTTCCAGAAACAGTTTCTTGTCTTGGAACGCATTATGCCAATTTATGTTTCTTTTAGCTTAAGCTCTCTTGCGTTCAGGCAGCAGCAAGTAGGGTAACTGTAGCACAACATTTTACTACCTTGTTGTCCTGCTTTTGGCCATTCAGAGGGACCTGGATAAGCTTGTGGAATGAGCCCATGTGAACCTCATGTGATTCAGCAAGTCCAAGTGCAAGGTCCTGCAACTGCCAGTTGATACCAGCAACCCCCGGTATCAAGACAGGCTGGGGGATGAAGGGATTGAGAGCAGCCCTGCCAAGAAGGACTTGGGGGTACTGATGGATGAAAAGCTGGACATGAGCTGGCAATGTGCACTCGCAGCCCAGAAGGTCAATCATATCCTGGCCTGCATCCAAAAAAGCATGGTCAGCAGGTAGAGGGAGGTGATTCTGCCCCTCTACTCCACTCTGGTGAGATGCCACCTGCAGTACTACATCCAGCTCTGGAGCCCTCAGCACAGGAAAGGCACGGACCTGTTGGAGAGGGTCCAGAGGAGGGCCACTGAAATGATCAGAGGGATGGAACACCTTTCCTCTGAGGACAGGCTGAGAGTTGGGGTTGTTCAGCCTGGAGAAGAGAAGGCTCTGAGGAGACCTTATTGCATCCTTCCAGTACTTAAGGGAGGCTTATAAGAGAGATGGGGACAGATCTTTTGTCAGGGCCTATTGTGATAGGACAAGGGGTAATGGCTTTAAACTAAAAAAGAGTAGATTTTGACTAGATCTAAGGAAGAAATTTTCTACAGTGAGGGTGGTGAAACACTGGGAGAGGTTGCCCAGAGATGTGTTAGATAGCTCATCCCCGGAAATATTCCAGGTCAGGTTGGACAGGGCTCTGAGCAACATTTAAAGGTTCCTTCCAACCTAAAGAGTCTATGATTCTATGTTTCTATAATGTCATGCTCAGTATATAAACTGGGGGGAGCTGGCTAAGGGGTGGTGACTGTGGCTGGGCAATTGGCTGGGCATCGGTCAACAGGTGGTGAGCAATTGTATTGTGCATCACTAATTTTGTTCATTATTATTATTATTATTACATCTTCCCTTGCTGTCCTATGAACCTATCTTTATCTCAACCCACAAATTTTACCTTTGTATTCCATTTCTCCTCCCCATCCCACCAGGTGAGGGGAGGAGTGAGTGAGCAGCTATGTGGGTGTTTAGTTGCCAGCTGGAGTTTAAACATGATGTTTGTCCCAACTTTTTTTTAGGTTTTTTTCAGGTTACATGTCCTTCCCAGATGATACAAGTCCCTGAGGCTAGCTAAGATCTGCTTTAAATCTGTTCCATGAGCAGTCTAGGGTCCTCTATGCACTTGAAGAATTACATGCTTAAATATGTGTTCTGTATCTAGTAGTATTTGGGCACTTTTATCACACTGTTTCCCTGCCCACATTAAAAACAAGATAATTCCACAAATACAGAGGCATATATTGTGATGTTTGGAATTTTACATATCAAACAAAACAAAGAAAAAAGAAGAAATTACTTATAACAGCGATGTTTCCTCCCATGATTTCTGTAAATTTAGCAGAAAATTTAATTCAACTGGATGTATAAAATTATAATTATTCTTTTTAAATGTAGATTAAAAAGCGTGTCCAACTGTATCTGGAGAAGGTGGTGTTTGTATTCCAAAGGGTTAAAATCTCCCAGGACTACAGAATTCTGTTTTCCATATTAAAGCAGTAAGAGGAAAAACAGAAATATAAAATACAATGCTGTTAGTGCATAGCTCTTTAAGGTAATAAAGGCAGTTTCCATGTTCAAAGTGCCTAGAAATGTGTAAATATAAATGGGACTGCAGTGTGGCAGTGAAAAAAAGAAAAAAAATGCAAAATGTTTCATATTTTTCAATTAGCTTTTGTCTAGAAACTAGGCATGCTTTCAGTTGTATGGGAAAGGAGAATCTAAAGTCAGAATATCTGTCTCCACACAGCTCCTACCAATGATATGAATTTCAACAAACATTCCCGGATTACTGCAGTCCTAGATTTTCATACCTTTAAAAAAGAGATATTGATGTAGGAAATTACTACAGGATATCTTCTTACATGGCAGCAGAGTTGATATGAACTGATACCTTAAAAGTGGAGAGAAATGTATTTTTTGTGCAGAAGTAATGGAAGTGCACATGATACTCTAAGAATGTTCTAGTCTTGCTCTTTTACAGCTCTACCATGTCATCCTGATTCTTAAATTGGAAGGAAAAAAAAGGAAAAAACAAGGCAAAGAACATGTTACTTTGCCTTTTTATCTTAGCTTAAGATAAATTTCTCTTGCAGTATTACAAAATGGTATTACAATATCTTGCGGTCTTGGGTAAAAATTCCTTCCTTCAGAGAGTTAACAGACCTGACGCAAATAGAAAACTTTTTTTGATGTTGCATTTTAAATCTTTCCTGTTTGAGATATTGAGTAACAGTGTCAGAAGCTGGATGAAAGAAACAATATTACCTTTATCTTATAATTTACATTTCCAATTCCACATCCTTTGTAAATGGGAGTAACTCTAAGCTTATGTAAGCAGATACTGACATGGCCTCTGAATATAAGGTAATAGTGCCAAAATATTTTAACCCCTTTCCTATAGCCTGACAACAACCAACAATAATTGTGTTTAGTGGGGTGCCTGTGAATTGTCAAAGTTCAAAGGTGTGTCAGCAAATCAGTCTAAGACCAATTGTTAATAATCTACTGACAATGGCAGCCACCAATGTATCCATTACTAGTGATTTCTACTGTGTCAGGAAAGGCATGTGTGTCACCCATCAAATAGTTCAAATAATGCAACTGGAGAAATTGATTCAAAAATTAATGCCTATTTAGCAGTATTACACCATCATTTTTTCCTTAATTGACTTAATTTAGTTTCTAACAAATCTTTATCTTCTAGAATTCACAACTCTATATGATAGAGTCTCTTGGTCCACAAGCTTTGTCTCTTGGTCTGTAAGCAAGTTTCAAGGCACAATTACTGCTGGCTGAAAACCAGTGAAGTTCCTTATAAAGAACGCAATATAACTACCACTGCAAAACCCTGAGGATTGTAATGTGAGTCTCTGGTTTATGTGAGAAGCGATTTACTCCCACTGTATGTTTACCTCCATCCACCTGAAAATGAGATTCAAGCTGCCTTTTCTTTTAAAACTAATTTTAACTTCAGAAGTAATCATACTCCCAAACCTAACAATGACATTCTCAGAAGTACAAAAGACGGATTATCATCAAGATTGTATAGCAACCTTCTAATGATAAATTGCCCTAGGCTGTGGCCATGGTAGGACTTTTTAGTCAATACTTTCAGACTATGCTTGCTAAAAAATGAAAGCTGTCCTTAGTAAAAAAGAATTTTTGTCATTTCACATTTTGTGCAAGTTGGTTAACTTTTCATTGGTGTTATTTCTTAATAAAAAAAATTAATGTGGCAAACATATTGTGTTTCAAATAAGAGAAATATTTTTTTAGGTGATACATTTTAATCTTTCATAAAGTTAGAATATGTTTCCGCAAAAGTAACTTTTTTGTGAATGTCACAAAAGTAAAAAAAAAAAGAAAAAACTAACAAAACCCCAGACCTCCTTCCTAATTTACATGCAACCTTTTACTTTTACTGTGGCATGACCTGCAAATCTTTAGCCATGCCATTTCACACACTAGTGAATCTGCTACTAAAAGTATTAAAAGATAATTTTGCTGTATTGGCATTTTCTGTATTATTACACTTATCATGGTTGAAATTTACATTAAGAATCAAGTGGCTAAGCACTTTTGCAGTGCTTTTAAGAAAATATTAACCTTTCATGTTGCAAATGTATAAATATACAAGAGCATGAATGTCTATTTATAAAGCACATATGCACACTTAAGGACTGAACAGGATCAAATCTAGAATGCATTCAGGAAGTCTAATATGCTTTTAAACACACATACCCACATATGTTTGTGTTTATGTTCATCTATCCATGTGCAAATAAGTAATCAGAGGAAAAGTTTTCCAAATACAATGTTAAATGTAGCATCTAAAAACAAGGTTCTTCCAGTGAACATGCAAGCATATCTGTAGTCATATACCTCATAATCTGTGGCATAGCATTGAAGGGACTTACGTAAGATGTCATTGTAAAATTATTTCTGCAGATTCTGACTTTAAAAATATTTTACTTTGTAAGAAGTAAAAATATTACTTTTAAATGTTAAAAAGTTTTTTGTTTGTTTGTTGTTTTATTGGTTTTCTACATCAGATTATCACAGAATCACAAAATCACAGAAACAC
>NW_010551127.1:87482-120606 GCF_000687285.1 Phaethon lepturus | reverse complement strand
TATAGGACTATAAATATTTCTTTCTTACACATAAAACATAAATCAGATGTTTGGTATTTTGTGAAATTCTCTAAAATATTTTGAGAAATTTTACAATTAAATGTTAACCAATTAATTATTGATGGGAGTTCCTGAATAGAACTCTTAGATTTCAGGTCTTTTTCAAAAAGTGTTTAAGATTGACCAGACCTCAGAATTCAGGAATAGGCATACAACATCAAGATTATTTGCCCAGCCAATATAACAGGTTTTTTTGGTTACCGTATACAAATTCTTCTCAGTTTTGTATTCAACACAAAAATGAATTGGGTGAAGATATTTTCCCTTGAGTAGGCTTCAATCAGGAATTGCACTGTTAAGAAATCACTTTATATTTTCTGTGTCTGTTTCAAAATTGGATCTATGCAGAGGTGTTGGCAACAACTTTTCTTTTTTTAAGAATAAATTTACTGTAGCTGTTAAATTCATAGAATAGCCTAGTCTGGAAAGGAATTCTGGAGATCACCTACTTCAACCCCCTGCTCAAAGCAGGGAGGTCCTCCCCCTCTAAGGATGGAGATCCCACAATATCTCTGGGCAACTTGTTCCAGTATTTGACCACTCTTACAGGAGAATTTTTTTACTAGTATCGATATCAATATTTCCCATGTTCCAACTTGTGTGCATTGACTCATGTCCTGTCACCCTGTGCCTCTGAAAGAGTCTAGCTCTGTCTGCTCTGCATTCTTCAATCAGGTAGTTGTAGACAGCAAGAAGGTGTCCTGATTGCTTGGCTAAACAAACCCTGCTCAGTGTGCCCTGACCATGTTGGTATCACTTCAGTATGACCATGTCTGTCTTGTACTGGTGAGCCCAAAACTGGACACAGTACTCCAGAGGTGATCTCACAAGTTCCAAAGAGAGGGGAAGGATCACTTCCCTGGCCTTGCTGAAAGCTTTTACTAATACAGCCCATTATGTGATTGGCCTTTGTTAACAAGGGCCTGTTGTTGACAGGCCTGTTGTTAACTTCTTGTCCCCTAGGGCCTCTTTTTCTGCAAAGCTGCTTCCTAGGCAGACCCCAGCCTGTATGGTTGCATAGGGTAATTCCATCCCAGGTGTAGGACTTTGCATTTGCCTTGTTGAACTTCATGAACTACCAGCCTGTTTCTCCATTCTGTTCAGGTCCATCTGAGTAGCAACCCTCCCTTCCAGCTTATTGGTTGCTCACCCTCCTCCCCACCCCACTTTGGGGTTAATAGTATTATCCATTAGCTTGCTGAAAGTACATGCGATTACCTAACCCAGGTCACTGATGAAGACATTAAACAGTATTTGTCCTAGTACTTATCTCTGAGAGGTAACACTAGTCACTGGCAGCCAGCTGGACTCTGCACCGCTGACCATCCTGTGAGCCCAGCAGTCCACCCATTTTTCTGCCTATCTTATTTTTCACTTCTTCAGCCTGTATTTCTCCAAGTTGATGATAAAATTATATGGGAGACTGTCAAAAGCCTTACTACAGTCAAGATATACAACATTCACTGGCACCCCCTTGTCCACAGTAGCAGTCATCTCCTCATAGAAAGCAATGAAGTCGATCAGGCATGAGCTGCTGTTGGTAAATCTATATTGGCTGCTCCTTATTGCCTCTGTGTTCTTCATGTGTTTAGAAATGGCTTCTCAGACTTGCTTCATAGCCTTGCCAGGGACTGAGTGGAAGCTGACCAGCCTGTAATTACCTAGATCATTCTCATCCTTGCCCTTCTTGAAGATACACATGGCATTTTCCTTTTTCATCTGCAAACACCCGAGATCAACATAACATAATACTGAAGATGAAAGCAAGAAGACATTAGCTGGCCCCTCAGCACTCTTGGATGCATCCCGTCTTGTCCTGTGGACTTTTTTATTTCTGAGTGTGTTGAGTGATTCCTAAATCTCTCTGTCTCTACTGTGGATATTGCTTCACTCCTGCTGGTAGGTTTGGGAGACTTGGGATGCATGAGAGCAAGCCCCAGCGGTTAAACCTCAGACTAAAAGGGCATTGAGTACCTCAAACCTTTTGCACGTGCCTTGTCACTATGTGCCCTGCCCCACTGACCAATGGGCTGACAGCTCACCTTGGCTTTCCTTGGCTGACAGGAGCCTTAGAGAACTCAAGAAATGTGAAGTCCTGCCCATTGGAAAGAAGAAGCCCTTGCAGTAATACTGACAATAGATTGGCTAGGTAGGACCTCTGCTGAAAAATACAGGAGGGTTTTTGTAGATGACAAGCTGGACATGAGCCAGCACTGTGCCCTGCCAGCAGAGAAATCTTTGTGATGACCTAATAACGGTATTTCAATACCTACAAAAAGGTCACTGAGAAAATGGACTCAGACCCTTTGTAATCAGGCATGGTGGAAAGAAGCAATGAGCATAAATGGTAATGAGGTAGGCTATGACTGAATGTAAGGAAAAACTTTTTCACCATGACAACAGTAAAACAGATTTCCCAGTGCAGTCTCTATCCTTGGAGGTTCCCAAGAGTCCACTGGACAAAGCCCTCAGCTCCTGGTCTGATCTTTCTTAGCTGGCCCTACTTTGAGTAGGAGATTGGACTAGAGAACTTCCAGTTTCCATTCCGACTCAAATTATTCTATATTCCTAATACACAGTACCAATATGCTTTATACCTTTCTCTAAAACATTATTTCCTTCTGTCATTTGAAATATTCAGGGGAGGAGAGTTGTTATCTAGCTGATCACTGGTTAGCATAGAAATGGAAAATGTCAAGTTTAATGTTGTTGTTGAAATAGACCTTGAAATTGTTCCTTTCCTGGAATGTGCGCTAATGTAATATATTTTTCCTATCAAGTTGTAAAGATTTAGATCCTACTGACAGTTTATCTAGCTGTGAACATTTCAGAATGCATATTTCTTACTCTGCCACATGGCTTTTTGTGTTTATCTCTAAATAACCTTTACATGTTGGACTTTTAAAATGTAACATGGTATGGTATTTGATTAAGGAGCGGTACTTAAAGCTAAATCATCTGAACGTTGTCCTACTAATGAAAATATTTTTGTTACTATTTTTTCCTGCACTTTCTCATGCAATTTGAATAGAACATAGAAGATCAGATTTTTCTTCTCTCTTGAATCATTTTTCATATACGATAAAGAACAGACCACTAAATTTGTGTGGTGTACTACACATTTGTCTGGTGACTTTCAGTTATCTTCTTTTGGCTATTTTAAATTATTTCAAGATACTATACTCAGTTTTATTTAGGCAGAGGATGTCTCTGCATCATCATATAAAGCTAAGGCCCCAAGTTTCTTTGATTCAATACAGTTTTAGGATAAAAAGAGAAGATGGATTTCCTCTTAAGGGATATTTGAGGAAGTCAAAATAATCACAATAGTTTTTTTTGCTATAGCAGTAATGCCAAGACGAGACTTTTCAGAGTAGCTAAGACCCACTGTCTTTTCAGGTGATTTGGTTCAAGGGTTTTTGTTATGTATAACTTCCAATTAGATTCTAAAGTAGAACTAAGGTGAATGTATTCTACAGATAGTTTAACATCAATTGTTGCTGTAATTGTGCTACAGAACAAGACCTTTATTTTCAATTTTCACTAATTTATCTGAAAAATTCAATTTTGGATCTTTATATCTTCATTTGAATATTCAAAGTTATTTTAGAAGCAATATGGTACTATAAAAAAAGTGAAGAAAAGACTGTTTGTTAAGGTATTCATATTTCCCAGTTGGAAAGAGAGCAGCCTTAGTTTTTCACTCATCTTAATATGAAATTGAATGTTTCTCTTCAAAGGAAGTACTCCTAACTTACAGTCAAAAGAAAATTTGTTCTCATTTATCTCTTATTTTTATTGTATCAGCAGTCCTGCAGTAATACAGTTTAGTCACTGATATTTAAATTAACTTTTTGAGTTCACAGGGAATGCCATCACTGTTACCAAGTGTTGTATGTTTTTTCCATAAAAAGACTAGGTAATGTTTCTTAAGAAACTCTGGTTAGATAGGTTGCAAGGAAAAAACAGCATTTTCCTTAATCTTTTCCCTACTTTAGTAGACTATCACATTAGAGAAAATTCTGCTTATCTGTAGCACACCTTCTTTTTTACATATGCATTCTAACTTGGAAACACAATTTTGTATTTAGCTGTTAAATGAAGTATGATAAATTCCTGATACAACTGTGTCTGTCATTTCAGATTGCAATGGGCCAAGGCCAAGCTGACCTGGCTCTTCAAACTTTAAAGGAATGTGCACGCAATGGAGAATGGCTGTGTTTAAAGAACCTGCATCTTGTTACATCTTGGCTTCCTGTATTGGAAAAGGTGAGGGTTAACTAGACAAGAATGCATTGGAAATCAGACAAAATTAGTATGCAGCATTTCTGAAGCATTTCAGGCATTTCCACAGTGAGGTTTAAAATTCCAACAATTTAAAAATAAACCTTTGCAATTTTCTCAATCATGAGTAAGGTGAAATGCTTCAGATCTAAGTAGCTCCTTCCTCTGTGTGAGCACTTTAATTTTCATACAATGTAGAGTATTTCTGCCACAGTGAGTGAAGAAATAAATGCTTCTGTTAGAACTTCTGGTACTTTATGGGACACTCCCCATGTTTGTTAGACTCTGAATCTATGTATGCTTGAATTTATTCTGTTGGAGGTTTTTTTTGAGTTCTAGGACTTTCTTTTTAATAGTTCTTTTTTGTTAAGTATATCTTTTGTCTGAGTCTCTAAAAGTTTATGCTAATCTGAAATTAAAATGTCTGATGTTTTATAAAAACACACTCTTACTTATGGCATGTAAAATCATTAATTTGCTAACTAAATCAAAGTGACTTTACATGTATGTCACTGTGAAATCCACAAAACAAACTAACTTAAAAAAGTAACATGGGGAATTCCTATCAGCAGTTACTACTATCTTAATTTTCCTGTTTCTAGTGATTGACCATAAATTGTACTCCATGCACACGAGCTTGGAGTCTGTCTTCTGTGTAGTAATGACCATGTGACATGCATGTGCCTTTAACATTGTTACAATCCATTTTGAAAAAATGGAAAGGCAAAGCAAGGTAACACTGATGTGTGTCATTGTTGTGATTTAACCCCAGGTGGCAACCAAGCACCATGCAGCCACTTGCTCACCCCCCACCTGGTGGGATGGGGGGAAGAGAATTGGAAGTGTAAAAGTGAGAAAACTCGTGGGTTGAGATAAAGACCATTTAATAGATAAAGCAAAAGTCGCATGCACAAGCAAAGCAAAGCAAAGAATTCATTCACTACTTCCTGTCGGCAGGCAGGGGTTCAGCCGTCTCCAGGAAAGCAGGGCTCCATCACGCACAACGGTTACTTGGGAAGACAAACACTGTAATTCCAAATGTCTCCCCCTTTCTTCTTCTTTCCCCACCTTTATATGCTGAACATGACATCATACAGTATGGAATATCTCTTTGGTCAGTTGGGGTCAGCTGTCCGAGCTGTGTCTCCTCCCAACTCTTTGTGCATCCCCAGCCTACTCGCTGTTGGGGTGGTGTGAGTAGCAGAAAAGGCCTTGACTGTGTGTAAGCACTGCTCAGCAATAAGAAAAACACCTTTATATTATCAATGCTGTTTTCAGCACAAATCCAAAACATAGCCCCATAGTAGCTACTCTGAAGAACTTTAACTCTATCCCAGCCAAAACCAGCACAGTCATCTAGTCTGAATATGATAGTGAACACTAGGGAAGTGTTTGTAAGCCTTTTACTAATTATATAATTTTAGATCTTGTAAGTATTAAAATATGTATATGTATTAGAAGTTTCTTATTCTTTCCAGAAGAACATAATACTGAATGTGTTAAGTCCTGCTGAGCTTTAATACAGACTGAGATTTGCTGATGTTTGACTCAGCACATCCCCTTGTCTGTTTTGCATATCATTAGCAAGTGTGAGGCTATGTAATTCATATGTTTGAACATCCTCTTAAGAGAGTTCTGCCTATTTATAATTCAGTTCCATCCAGGTACATAAATTTAGTTCTCACAGTCTTTCCGTTTGAGAAGATGAAATATGTCTTCTGGTCAATATGAACTTTATCAATATGAAGATGACACCTTCAAAGCTTACAACTGAGTGCCCTTAGCTGTCTTCTAGCCAAACACAATATATCAGAAGATGCGTGATGCAGATGATTGCACTTGAACCAGCATGTAAACTCCCTTGTTTTCTTTCCTTAAATCTCCTGCTTCTAAGGCTGTGGATTATTTTCATATCTTAGTTTGTCTTCCATGACATTCTCATAGACAAGCTGATGAAATATGGACCTGACTGTACCACATTGAGGTAGATTGAAAAACTGGCCTAACTGCATGGTTCAAATGTTTGTTTTCAGTGGCAAAAAATCCAGACGGAGACCAGTTATCAGTGGTGTGCTCCAGCCATTGATACTGTGGCCAACATAGTTTAACATCTTAATTAATGGCATGAGTAATGGGACAGAGTGCATCCTCAGCAAGTATAGATGATACAAAACTGGGAGAAATGATTGATAACAACAGATGAGTGGGCTTTCATTCAGAAGGACCTTGGTAGGCTGAAGAAATAGGCTGACAAGAACCTTGTGAAGTTCAGCAAAGGGAAATGCCAAGTGCTTACTGTGGGAAGGAGTAACTGCAGGCACCCAGTCTGCGGGCTAACTGACTGAAAAGCAGTTTGACAGAAAAGACCTGGGAGTCCTGGTAAGAAGCTGACTATGAGCCAGCAGTGTGCCCTTGTGGCAAAGGCGGCCACCTGCCTCCTGGGCTGCTTTAGGCAGAGCGTTGCCAGCAGGTCAAGGGAGGTGATCCTTCTCCTCTGGTCAGCCAGAGGCACATCTGGAGTGCTGTGCCAGTGCTGGGCTACTCGATACAAGGGAGACATGGGCATACTGGATCGAGTCCAGTAAAGGGCCACAAAGGTGATGAGGGGACTGGAGCATGTGTCATACAAAGAGAGACTGAGAGAACTGGGACTGTTCATCCTGGGGAAGAGAAGCCTTGGGGAGAATCTTATTTAGTGTATATTGGCTGATGGGAAGTAAAGGAGGCAAAGCCATACTCTTCTCAGTGATGTCCCTTGACAGGACAAGAGACCATGGGCACAATCTGAAGTACAGGAATTGCCATTCAAACATAGGAAAACATTTTTTTACTGTGAGGTTGGTCAAACACTGGAACAGGCTTCCCAGAGAGAAATACTGAAAACCTGACTGGACGCAGCTCTGGGCAACCTGCTGTAGCTGACCCTGCTTTCAACATGGGGTTGGACTAGACAGTCTCTAGAGATTCCTTCCAACCTCAACAATTCTGTGATTCTAGGCACCAGATAGAGTTGTCATTTTGCCTAAAGAGCAGAGCCATTAATGGGTTGGCAGAATTTTTTTCTTCACTCTAAACACCAAAAACAAAATGATTATGCTGTAGAGATTATCAAAATGAATGGCTTGTGAGAAAATCCGGTAAGAGTTTTTTGAGCTATGTTTCTTCCAAGATGCATACACAAAACTGTTGACATTGTTCTCAAGTCAATTGTCAAAAAGTTTTGGTATCTTCAGTGGAAAATACGTCTTTTTCAGATGCACATAAAGCACCAACAGTATGTTTGCATATATCCAGTAATTACATATTTTTTGTGAAACCTTTATATTTGAAGTAGCATTTGACAATATTTATTCTCTAAGAACTCCATTTTCTATGAATCATGGTACATGAAGTGTGCATACAACAAACACTTGAAGAAAAAGAAATTAATGTAGCTATACAGTTGTTGAAAGTCGTTGAGTTCTGTTGTTGATATGCAGCCCACATTCCAAGCCTTCATCTTTTGACATACAGCCTTCTGGTGTTTTTATAATATTTAGGATCATTGTGTGTGTGCAAATACTTTGACACAGCTAGGATGAACTTGCAACTTGAGCACAGAGAACATATAGAATGTACGGAGATAACGCATCTTGAACTATAGTCTTTTGAATAACCTTACTTGTGAATCAACTAAAGATTTTTTTAGACAAGCCTAACTTTCAAATGTAGAATGTTACAGTTTTGTAAATACTGTTCTATGTATTAAAAAAAAACAACCCAAAGGCTACTTCAATATATAACATCTCTTTAATAGGAACTGAATACATTACAGCCTCAACCAAACTTTCGCCTTTGGCTTACTACTGAAGTTCATCCAAAATTTACTCCAATTTTGCTTCAATCAAGCCTGAAAATAACTTACGAAGTAAGATTTTATTACATGTTTACAATGAATTAACATGGATGTATTGTAAACTATGTGTTTAGATAGAATAAAGTTTGGATAATGTGGACTATTTACATAACTAGTGTTGCCTTATATTTCAATCAGATGTAATATGAAAAGTGCTATGAATTTGCCTTGAAAGATTTTTGATGATCATTTGTAATATATAAAACGAAATTTGCAGAAGCTGTGCTTTAAAGGGAAGGTTTGTAAAATCTCTTTCCAGATACTTTTTTCCAGTTGAAAGTCTAAACTGAAAATAAATTTACCTGGGGGAAATATTTGTTCTGTTTTGTGCTCCAAATTCTTTTATGCATTTAATCAGTGTTTCTTAAAAACAAAAACCTACACAGGTGCTGGAACATGGATGAAAAACAAGGAATTCCTCCTTCTTGATGAATGTCCTCATTTGAAGATCACAGAATCACACCTTCTCTTCCTTATTTTTCATTTTGATCCCATAGCTTTATATTCACTGGACCCTTTCAACAAAAGTGGCTCTCCTCCCATACAGCAGAACATACAGATAAAAGCCTTTACTAAAAATTGTGGACGTTGCTTTCAAAATGGCACAACCTAAGAAATAACTGGGACCATGCTTCTCCAACTTGTTGGAAAGTGCTCTAGTCATTAATTCACATATGCATTAATGTCCATTATGGAAATCATGGATAAGGGTGCTACTAACTCTTCTATTGGTTATGGAGTGTGGAAATTTTGCCTATAGCTAAACCAAGAAGCTCTGACCTATTAGAGTCCAGTGTTGCTGACTTTCAAGAAGCCAAAATTGTTACACTTTTAGATTGGCTGCAGCTATTTTTATTCTTGTTTATATTGACTGCATAGGATTGTCACTTTTGTTTTCATCTAGCTTCTTGAAGTTACTGATCCTACTGTCTTTGGAATAGTTGGAACTTTGCACTGATGCAATGTTTAAATCCTTTTGTTACCTTTTCTTTTTGAGTAAATATTTTGTTACCATGAAAGGACAATGAGAGCCAGTGACTTGGCTAATAATATTTAATTATTATATGGTTGTGGTATGTCTTTTAACTGTTACTAATCAAGATGTAGATATTTAAAAAAAAATCGTCAGTTTACTATAGTATTTTGCAATTACTTGCCACCAGTGTGCATATGCACAAGTGTGCATATGCAACATATGCAACTGTGGTATTCTTATGGAAACATTAACAACCATTATTTTTCAAAAGAAAGAACGAACATTCTTACAAATATGAAAATGTGATTTAAATCTCTTTAAAATTTATGTGTGCCTTCACACTTGCAAATAATTTGAAAATGGCTGGGTATCTAATTAGTTGTTTTTATTTTTAAGCACTGTAATCTTTGTTATTACAGACACTTTAACTGCAGTTGTTTCTACTGTTTGTGAACATTACCTACCACTAAGCCAGAGAGCTGGCATTTTATCATACATATGTACCATATCTATATGCCAGCTAACAGAGTGTGGTGATGGCATAAGGGGAGTTGGCTCTGATGACAGAAATGGTAATTTGTAGTTGAACTTTTAAAATCAGAAGAAAGGTTCTTTTTCTTGAAAAAATTGAATTTACTTTTATGCCTACGTGTTTTGATAGAGTACTGTTCTTTCACAAAGTTCTTTTAGTGTAGCTCAGTCCTTCTATCAGTTGGTCCTGCTTACAATTTCCGTCGGTACGTTTAAGTTATTTTCAGTGTAAGATCATTCTGTTGTTAGGCCATTTATTACAAGCAGATTTTTTTCTTGTTAAATTATGTTTTATTAAGTAGTTTGCCATTTCATTGAGTCATAAATTGTAAGTTAAAATTTAAGGAAATAGTACATAAAAGGATCAGGTTTTCTGTCTAGAACAGTGTTTTACCTTCCAATGCAGGCACCTCCAGGCCTCAAAAAGAATCTGTTGCGAACCTATGAATCTTGGACACCAGAGCAAATTAATAAAGAAGGAAATTTGTCTCGAGCACATTCTCTCTTTTCTTTAGCATGGTTTCATGCTGTATGCCAAGAAAGAAGAAATTATATTCCTCAGGTAATAATTTTTTTTGGTACCTTTTTAAAAATCTACCCCATTTATTAGCTTTTACATTTGGGAGTATTTTTCATCAGGTATATGATGGGTCATGTTCAGAGATGAGAAAAACTTGAATACTTCTGGTGCCTGCCTTCATTATTGCTCTGAATTAATTGCAGAGTAAGGCCTTGGTAGCCTAAATTCCTGTCCCTCTGAAAATTGCTACTGCCAGCATGGGGTTATTTTGTGATTTCTGTACTAACTGATACTGATGCCAGAGTGAGGTCCCATGGAAAAGATTCTGTGAATCCTATTTGCTTGGGATGAGAAAAAATATTTTGGAAACATACATGATTGAATAGAAGACGTGAGAAAAGAGACACTTTGTGGCAAGGAGACACTATTGTCTACTCTTTCTGCACGCAAAACCTGTTCAAGGAGAAAGAAGAACAAAGGAATTTACTTGTTTCTTGTGAGGATTATAATGGTTTTCAGAGACTGTGACGTGATTTTTCCTTCGATAATTTTTTGGTTAAAGCAAACATTTCTTTCTGGCTGCAGATGCTTAAGTTAAACAGAAAAAAACCCCAACCAACAAACTGTTTTAGGTCTTGTTTATTTTATGTAGACTAGGGGTGAAATTAACCTGTCATCTGAAAGATTTGATCTGTCAGACCCTGGAATGTTTGAGAGTTTTTTGCTAGTTTTGACTTTGTGATTTATAAGGTTGTTTGCCTCTCGCAATAACAGACTTTGAATATGGTGTTCAAGTAGAATATGTGAAAATATTTGAAGTACTGATCTGACACATGAACTCTCATTTGGCTTTTGTCAAATTCATGTTCATTTACCACCAGCTTTCCAAGTAACACAAGATAGAATTACTGCTTTCTCCTTAATTCCACTGTAACTATATTTGTCTCATGTGCAGACTTAGTGATGGTTTTATATTTTGCTTAAGATTACCAGTTTCTAACATTGCTGGACTGCAATTAATCCAGATATACAGGCTCTTGTGTTTTATGATGAATTTCTGGTTGTTTTGGGTCCATGTGCAGATCTGTCAAAAAAATACATGGACACTGTTGAGAGACTGCAGCATCTTTACAGTTTATGACCTTCAGGGTGACTGGCTGAGTTTGACTGTGATCTATGGAGCAGCTGCAGTCTTGATCTGAAACTGTATCCATCTCGCTGGATATGTGCGTGTTATCTGACACGTTGCACGTTTCTCATCATGAGTCATATGCACCTGTTCCTATGATAGGATCCATACGCAAAAGTACAGCCATAAGAAGATACAGCAACAGGAGATACCTTTGAGATCTGGATTTCCTAGGTTCTGTTTCATACTTACTTGTTTGCAGAAAAAGTTTTTTTTGTGAGAATTACATACGCATTACACATTAATGCTATATAAATAATAATCCCACCAAGAACAGGAAGGAGGTACAAACTGAGAATTATTAAAATATGCATATAGTGGTTAGCATTTTTACTGTAATAGTAGCAGTAATTGCTTTTCTCATTATAATTTTTTCAGTTATTAGAGAAGTGACATGAATTAAGGGGTTAGATGATGAAAATATAATGTAGACTGTTTGAAGAATCAGACCTATTTACGAAAATCCAAAAGAAACTGAAATACAAAAAACCCCTCAGAAATAAAACCATAATGCTATGCATGATCTAGTCACAGCATCAGTAAGTTTTAGTTTAAGTAAATACTGTAATGTAATAAAATAATCTTAAGTTTACATTCCTCATAGTCAATGGCTTCTAGTTCGTATAAGTATGTAAAATTAAATGCACTGGTAGAGCTGATTTTTTTTGTACTACCTCCACTGAATTGTTCCAGAGATGCACTTTAGAGGACATAGGTTGTCTCTTTTTTCAGCCAGTATTAAGTATTATACAATATTCACTAACCACATAATCTTTATATTTTACTTCATGATCATCATGTGACTAATTAAATTCTTTGGTTTACTTTTAATGGTAGGGTTGGACCAAGTTTTATGAATTTTCTTTATCTGATCTCCGTGCTGGTTTTGACATTATTGATAGACTCTTTGAGGGTAAGTCACTTCTTAAGGAAAGATTTCTCACTTCTGTAGCATAACCCTTCTGAATGTCTCTAGTTGAAAATTTTTAGAATATTAAAAAAATTCACAGTAATTTTTATAAATTGGTTACTTTGCATGATTGTTTTGTTTGGAGTTTGGAGTGGGGCCAAATCTGTTTAAAGACTGCTTTGAACATTTTTAATTTTTGCATTTGAATCTTCGTTGGAACATTTTCACAAATATAAACACATGACCGGGTAGTTAACTAACTACTTCAGTATGGGAAGTAGTCTGACCCTGAATCAGCTGTACTTAGGCTTATGAGGCTTTTCTGGATGTAGATCCAGACTCTGAGGATATGTCTGTATTAGTAAACTGCTAAGGGCTGGACACAGGCTCAAAACTATTCAATGATCAGGATTACTTTTTCCCATATTTGGCTTATGCAGACTGGCATTCTTGTAGGCAGTGACAAGGTATGGTTTGTCAGATAACAGAGCCTGGAGACTCTTTCCAATAGGCCGCAGATCAGACGTTGCCTTATTTTAGGGCCAAAGGGTTTAGCTGTATGGATGCAAGCCACCTTGTGCCACCTGACCTTGAGTTCAAATGGGACATGTCCCATTTTACCATTAGTAGAGATGTTGCATAAAGAACTTTAATCTTTCTGCAACACTTATATAAGAGTAGAGATGCTGCAAGGTTCATTACCAGTAAGCAAAGCTAGAAACACAGGGTGAATCATAATTCCCTTTTTGGGAGTTTGGGTAAACGAATAATTTACTTGTGCCAAGAACTATTTTGCCCCGCTTCTTGAGTCTGGGGGGATAAATAAGAAATACCAGAGTGCCTGGAAGATGACGTCTTCGTTGTCCATTCCTTTCCAGTGTGAGCTCCCCCATATATTGAGTGTATTGAATATGAACTGAATATGAATGCTTCATATTGAAACTCACTGTTAGATAGTTCTGTTAAGTAGTGTAATAATTTCTTAATATTAGTTAATATGAAAAAGGTGATTTTAAAAAAAAACTTTGCATTTTATATTATTTCAAAGTGAAGTTGGGACCTGATATTTAGAGATAATTTATGAGTATTAACTTAAATGAGATCTATGGTTGATCAGTACTTCTGGAATTGGACTTCAGTTATACAGACTAGAAACATACAGTGATGTAAAGAGGTTGAATCATTAAATAACAATGATAATCATTAATCTAGTCATTAACTGTGAAGATAACTTTTCTTCTGAAGGAATGATTGAAATGTTTGGACACAACAATTACCACCAATAAAACAACCCTTAAAGTAATTGCCGCTTCCTTTTTTCAAGGAACTTTAAGAAGTACGATTCTGATCAAACTTTTACCTGCACATGACAGCTACAGGGTATAAATAGATCATTGTCCTATAAATAGATCATGTAGTTATTTGGGATGACTGTGATAGAAGGGAGGGAAAATAAGTTATTTTGAACTTTTGGGATATACCTAAGCCAGAGTTATCTAATTGCATCATCAATCTGGCAAGGAAACTAATAGTAACATACTTAGTTTTATGTGCTTTGTTGTGTGATTTATGATGATTTACAAAGTACCTATCCTGGATCTCTTTGTGTTTGAAAGGTGATATTTCCAGTGATGTTATTGATTTTGAGCATGATCTGGTTTTGATTCAATCAATCAGTTTATTTTATGAGGTCAGATGGTACTGCAATGCAAAACAGTGTATAAAATTTTGAACAAGGGAAATTCTTTTTGTGTATGACAAAGGAGCACATAATTAAAATTTTAATAACATAATTTCTGAAATTCATATAACCAGTTGGTTTATCTACAGTAAAAAGCACTTCAAGACTTAAGTAATATTTCTAATAACTCATTTTGAAACACAGTAAATGTTCATTTTATCAATGACAAATATTTACAAACTCATTGAATTTTCTGCAAGTTTTATTATTTTGTAATATAGAAGAAAAAAAACTTAGTAATTAATTTTGTTTCACTGAAGAACTGCAATGACAAGAAGAAATGCTTATAATACAATGCTACCCATTAATACAAAACTAATATTAACTAATTTACAGGTTCCAAAGATTTTCAGTGGGAATTTGTGCATGGCTTGTTTGAAAATGCAATTTATGGAGGCCGTGTAGATAATTACTTCGATATGAGAGTTCTTCGGTCCTACTTGGAGCAGCTTTTCAATTCACGAGTCATTGGCAGTTTAAATGCAAGAGGCAGGAAGATGACTAGTTTCCCATATTCGATCTCTTTACCGAATTCCTGCAGTATTTTGGTAGGTATACATCTTCTATCACCTAATACAGAAACTAAAATAAGTTATTTTCAAGAATTATTCTTGGAAATAATTCCACAAATAAAACCTGAGTTACAAGCCAAAGGATACCTCCATTTATTTAAGCCTTCTTTTGTGTGGAGCACTATTTCTTAAGTTGTCGGAACTTTTCTGCTAGTCTGTTTGGTCAGTCTCCTTTTTTATGATATGTGATTGGACTATGGTGCAGAGCAGCATAGCTATGAAGAACTGAGTAAAAGAAATTGGGTGAATTTATGACAAAGAAGGATATAATTACATTTTTATATAACTTTGTTAACATAATAGCACTTTTGTACAGACTGTTAAACATTCGTATAACTTATGGATGAAATAGAAAAATCTAAATATATCTCTTTATTTACAAAATATATCAACATTCTGACATAATCTTCTAACATGCTTTGGAGGGTGTAAGACATTTTATTTGGAGATAAATATTCTCCTTTAGTATTTCTTTAGTGTAACAAGAGGGAATTCAACAGAATCTAAAGAGCTGATCTCTCCCTATCATTGCACACTTCATTGTTGTTTTTACTATTATTAAGATACATTTGCATTTTACTGTAGGACTCCATACTAGACCTCTAATATGAGTTGATGTAAATCAATTATGCCAGTTAAAATAAATTGCTGTCATTTGGCATTCTCCACCTGGATTCTGACTGTTTAGATTCTAATCTGACAAACAGATTAGACTGTTTGGTTTTTTTTACTTTAAATATGACAGCTATTTTCTATAGATGTGCTGAATTGATATCATAAAGAGGGAATGAATAAACAAACCATACTGGTTTCTATTCTTGTAGATAACATGGTCAAAGAGATGAACCTTTCTTCTTGCCTGCACTGCAGTTAATATCGCTCTATTTTTTATATGATCATTTATGTGAGAGTTTATACTTTTGTGTCCTAAATATTTTTCTGCAAGTAGTTTTGATTAGTGGAACACTAATAATAAAGCTAAGTTTGATTCCTGAAGCTAATTGGAATAATATCTCTTACTAGTGTTCCCTCAGCATTTGGTGAGGTCTGCTACTGTTATTTCTGAAGTGAGATTCTGTGTCAAAGTAAATTGTGCACACACAGGGCATGCTGCTGCATGCAAAGGACAAAATGCACATGATATAATGCAATAGGGTGTAGCCAGACTTTCAGTTAGTAAATATTTTTGCCTTTAAAGCCACAGTGAAAGAGACATCCAGCACCATTAGTCTACGTTAGTCTGCAAGGCCTCTTTCTGTCTTGTGCAAGAGCAGCATCACTAGTGACTATTACACTATAACCATTATTGATGCTATCTATTCTGCATCTCCAATGATCATGCAAAACTACTTTTACCTAAATGATTTCACTTTCCTTGAGTGATATCTTCATAGATTTAAATAGAAGTGAGTGCTCTTCATTTTATAAATATGTATTATACTCTATAATAGAATTCCAAATGCCAAAATATTTTTTCTTTTTTATACTGTCATTAATCTTACTTTTAAGTTTTCAACAGGAATATTGTAACTACATGTCAGAGACCATCTTAGCGTATTTTTCTTTTCAGCTGATAGCATCACTGTAATCAGAATTGCTTTTTGCTCTTTTAAAGTGGAAACACTGTATAAAAGAAGATAGTTTTTTATAAATAAAATTAAGAAATTTATAAATAAGATTACCAAGGTATGTCCTTTATTATATACTTATTTTAATCTTTGTGTTATGCGGTGCACTTAATGAAATTCTTTTCAGTTTACACTGTTAATTTCATGAGCTGAACAAAAAGTTCCTCGGTTATGTTTATTCTTTTCTTCTAATGCAGGATTATCGTAATATTATTGAAAGCCTTCCAGAAGATGATAAGCCTGACTTTTTTGGCCTGCCTGCTAATATTGCTCGTTCATCACAACGTATGATCAGTTCCCAGGTAAAGTTACTTTTTTCATTGACCTCTGAATCTTTTCTGCATCCAGTATAAGCTAGAAAACCCAACCACCTTCATAAATATAAATTTCCATGAGAAAGTCAGAGTAAATGGAAGGACTTTTGGACTATGTTGAATTTTATCTGTAGAATATTTTAGTATAATAACAATTATCTTTAGTTACAAAGATATTCATTTAGGACTTAAATAAATAGAGAATTCTTGAGAAAGTTTACAACAATGTAGCTCATGTTGAAGCGTATCCACAGATTTAAGTAGTTTCACTAGTTCTATTTTTACTGTTAATCTAACTTCCATCAATGGGATAGTTCTTACAGCTGCTGTTGGCTGTAAGTTAAGTTTTTAGTTTTGGTCACCAAATTCTAATACAATAGTTTGACAAATAGAATATGGGTAACATTTTATGCTTTTTCTGAAAGAGAAATTCTGAAGAATTCTCCCAGTAGTCAGAATTCTATCTTTACTATTAGAAATATGAAATTTTGAAAAAAAAAAAAAGTTGTTCTTACTGGAGAATAGCATGTAACTACTTAGACATTTCATAATGAAATTCTCAACATAAAGAAAAGTAAGTTCCAGGGTTTTGTAGATCTTAGTTTAAAAATTCACTAATTTAAAATATTTCCATTATTGCTTTAGCTGTAAGATACGACAGAAGGCTATATCATAGTCAAGAGTTCTTAGCTATCATTTAGTTTCAGTCTAGTCCAGATTTTAATATATGTTAAGATGTGAGAATGCAGTTATCTTAGTGCTAGAATAATAGGCAATAATAAAAGCTTTTTCACCTATTTGTTTTAGAGTTGTATGTAGAAACCTCAGCTTGGGTGGGTGACCTGGGTCACCCATTATGCTGGGTACTATCAATGGCACAGCTGGGGCAGCTATTCTTCTCGCACTTTGTAGAGCCAAAAAATACTGAGTGTCTCTCCTTCTCCTCATCTTCTATTATATCAGTCTAAGAAGAGAAAAGATGGGGTGATTTCAACTCTAGATGTCTTCAGTATCAATACACTGTTTGGTTTGTTGGACAAAGCTTTTCTTTGCTAATATTTGGTCACTTCCGTTAGGTGTCAATCCAGTTGCCTAAGAATTGGTGTCTTGTATCATCTGGAGATGCCTTAGTGTATTTAAGACATCTACTAGGAGCTGCCAAATATGACATAGGACTCAAGTGAATACGTTTTCTTGCTGGGCCAGCAACTGGAAGTCAGGGGCAAAATGGCATGAGAAGCCAGTGTTTAAGCAATTGATTCCCATTGCTTGCGTACCCTGATGGAGAAGAGCATGGATCTGGAGGTTCTGTGTCATATCTGCCTATCCATAACATTTTGGATAACATACAGATTCTCTGTCTTGGTTTAGCCCACCTCCAGACTAGACACTAGCACTTGCTCTGTCGCCTGAAAACCTCCTCTCAGCCGAGAAAGGGAAATTGAGGACAAAAGGAAACTCATGGATTCAAATGGGTTGAAATAGAAACAGATTTAATAAAACAGTAAAACTAATACCGATACTAAAGCAATATAAAGCGCACAGAGTTATACTCAGCCCGGGCAGCGGTCGGGAGCTGGGCACTCCCAGCAGCCAATGCTGTTTGGCGACCACTGCGAGCAGCACAGCTCCAGCGCAGGGAGAGCCGGCCTCGGGAGCAGAGCGACGGGCGAGACCCTCCAGGGACGGCAGCCATGGAAGGAGAGAGCGAGCTGTTCCCAGCAGACTCCCCACCTTACAGTGAGCGTGACGCTCATGGTAGGCAGTACTTCTGTTGGCCGGCCTGGGTCAGCTGCCTCGGCCTCCGTTCCTCCCGGCTTAGCACCCGGCTCTCTCAGGCCTGCTGGAGGCCTTGATCACTGTGGAACCCCGAACCCCATGGCTGGCCGTGAGCTAACACGAAGTATCTTACCAACTCTGTTCTCACAGTAACGGCTGCTGCAGTCGTCTTAGAAATGCAGCTCTCCTGAACAGAAAACCGAGTTTATGATTCTATCCCAGCAAAACCAGGACAGTCTCAAATGGCATTATGTGTAACAACTAAACTGAGTCTAGAGTCTAGGGAGGACTTTGACTAAGAAGTGGCTGTGCCTCAGCGTGAGTTGAAATTCGGTAATGCTCATAGGCAGGTGAAAGTCCACCTTTTGTTTATTCAGGTTTGCTGGGCATTCTAATACCTTTTAGCTCAAATATGGAGCAAGCTTAGGGCTTTGAGGCAAAACTTAAATTCTTCTTTTTTTTTTTCATTGCTTTTTGGTTAAGCTTGGATGAGAGCACACAATTACTGTATAAGCGCAGTTAAACAGTGCAAATCTTTAACTAGTGATTAGCATAGTCTATTTGACTGGTAAGCTAATTGTGTCAGATAACATGAAAATTGATTGAATTGAGAATCTTAGAGCTGCGAAGTTAAGTTGTCTGTATGTCAAGGTTTGCTTTAATTTTCTGCACAGCCCTAGCATGCTGTCTTATATAAGGACAAGTTATAGCAAAAAAAAAAAGATTAAATTATGGAATCCTAGAATATCAGGTTGGAAGGGACTTCAAGGATCATCTGGTCCAACCTTTCTTGTCAACATCAATTAGAAGTTCCCTATAATTGGAATTCTCTATTGTTTCAAGACTTAGAAGTACATTTTTTAAAAAAGTATCTAGTGTTTGCTCATGCTCACCTAAAAAGGGCTCCATGCAGAAATTTCTTATTGATATAAGAACTTTGATCAGTTAAAAAAAAAAGATTTCCTTTGAGTATTGCATTTGTTGAATATCAAATATGGTACTAGTATATTTGTTTAAATATGTCTGTTCACTTAAGTCCATAGCTGTATTGTCAAATTATTTGTTTTATTATTAGCACATGAAACTATAAAGCTATATAAAGACAAATCAGTAGGATGAAGGGGCATAGGGTAATACGCTGAGCTCAAGAACTCCTCAATTACAAAGCCAAAAAACACACCAAGACTCAAGGTAGCTCTGTTTGTTTTTGTCCTAAAATCTTTTACATAAATATAAACTTTAAACGCTTTATTGCCCGTCAGATACACGTAGGTTACTGATTATTTTATTTCAGCTATCCTTACATAACTTGCTTAAAGCTGCAGTTGTTAAAAATGCTAGTATTTGAAAATACGTTCTTAGTTAACCTCTACGAAATCAGAATAGATTCAGAGTTCCTGTGTGAAGAGAAATAGGTAACCAATGCATTTATATGCAGACTCACACTCTACTGAACTGGTCTCTCATAACATTGATTATAATCTATAAACTATGGATTATAATATCGAAAATATGAGAGTTACAATTCTGTGAGATGCTGCTTTGTCATATGAGAGGTTTCCTCATCCTTTCAACAATATTAGTTTGTGGTACTCCTTTAAGTCTTGGGCAATTTAAGTAACAGAAATGGGAGACTTTTCTTCAACTGTGTTTCTACCGAACTATGAATCCTACTCCCATTTCATTTCTGGCAGTTTGGCATCTGTCTTAGATCCATAGGTGAACCCATGGTTCACAACCTGACATTGAATGATTGCCTTCTGACAGGAGTTTCTCATAAATCTATTACCAAACTAAAGCAGTGAAAAGCTGAATGAATAAGACAGTGAGAAATAACTTGCTACCAGCTCTGTTTTGCCATGTCACTAGCACGAGAAAGGTGAAATGTAATGTGTCCACTACTTCACGGATTCTGTGCTAAGTATGTGGTATACTCTCTTATAATTTATGTCTACTACCCCATACAGTTTCTCATCTACTAGCCATTGTCATTTCTGAGTCTGTACTTTACGAACTACTTCTTCGTTATGCAGAGATGCACAGAATTGTATTGCCTACACCACTGAACTCGGAATTAGGGGAAGTAGTTTTTTTTGAAACATGCGTACTTTGAATTTACTTGTTTAAGCAAACTGACAGCAATTTTGACTTCAGTCATATGTTTAAGCTCAGAGCCGTAAAATAATCATTCAGATATACATTGATTTTAAGTAAAATGTAATTAGCAATCTATTAACAGTTCAAAATCTTTTAAAATATAAGTATTAAAACAGGTAACACTATGATCTATTAATTAACCATGGAGTTAAACTAATGTAATTCTATTACAAGAAATCTGATAATCATTTTATGACATCGTTTGATTACACAAGTTGGAATACTTCGAGAATAGAATAGGATAGAAAAGAAATGGAGATTTTATACAGACTTTCTAAAAGTATTATTTTATTTTTCATGTATAGGAATGATCACTTGTATTGCTGCAACAACACACTTTGCTGTAGCAGAAATTTGCTGCAGCACAGTGCAGCATTTTGCAGTCATGCAGAGATTTCTTCTGTAACCTACTGCATTACTAATGTTTGGGTAAACCTAAAACAGCACCTGAAAGAAATGGACTTCTTTCAGTAACCTTGCAAACATTGATTATATACACAGCTTTTCTTTTTTCCAGCAGAGAACTTAAAATCTAATTTAAGAGCTGATTATTGCTAGCTGTATTATTTTAATATTGATAATTACTAATTGAAATGTTAGAAATTATGTCTTACAGTGTTCTGTAGTGTAATTCAGAGAGTATTAATACTGCATGCATACTGGTAAGAGTCATTTTGTTTTTAAGAAAATATTTGACTTAAATAGACATGTCTTTTCGGCAACATGACTTTTTTTTTCTGGTTTTTATCCTTAGTTGCTTTATGTAGGTAGAACTAGGTAAAGTTTTAGAGGCTGGATTTCTAGAGTTCACTGTGGCTCTTCCGTTCTGCCTTACCTACTGCTAAAACAAGCCTTTGACACAACATCCCTTACGTTGAATATGGTCATGAATAATCTCACATCTCTTGCTGTGTTCTCTCTGCAGAACAGTGCAGTTAAAGTAGAAAAGAACTCATCTGACACTGCAGCTATAGGAGTCAGCATAGCTCGTCCTGTCTATTTTACACCAGGTAGACATTTTCTGTACAGCTGCAACTCCAGTTCCCTCACGCTCAGCAAGTCTTCACCACTCTGATATCGTCATGCTCCTTTCTTCTGATCTCATAAACACTGTATTTTTGCCTGCATATTGGCCTGTATTCAGGTGGTTTAATCTCCCAGTCTAACCTATAACCAATGATTAGAGTAGTCAGGATATGTGGAGGTTTGCTTTAGGTTTCCTGTGGATGAGAAGGGTCTGTAATTTAGATGTCTCTCCAGTCACCTTCTTGGAAAGTGGGCTTTTGGCTCTGATGTACTTGTGTCTGATTCTTGGGACCATACTTCTGTTCTTTTATGAATTCCTATGAACCAATGTCATCCTTTATTATAATTTTTAATAGAACCATACATAAAGTGTCTTAGTCAAAATAACATTTATCCTACATGAATTTTTAGACTGAAATGGACAGGCTAACATATGTATTTTTACACCTTGGAAAAGCAGTAAGAGCTATCTTGTTCTGAACAGGACGTAGCATACCTGCAACAAATATGACTTATTGCCAGTAATCACCCTAGGAAGATGAAGTGAAAATGCACAGCCATTGTTTCGTCTGCCTCCTTTCTTTGCACAGCAGACCTAGTCATTACAGGCACTCCTTGGAGAGCGTAACATTTAAAGCCTTCTGTTAAGTGTTATGTGATCCCATCAAATCCTGTCGAATGGCTATGCCTGCAAATGACTACAGCCTGTAACTAGTAGCTACGTATGATCAGTCAGCTGGTTAATCTAAACATTCTCCAATAATACAGTAAAGCATTTTGTGAAAAAAGCCATTCAGTAACTGGCAAGTTATCCAAGACTCTTCAAATATGACTGCCAATGATAATCAATATGGCTAGCATTTAGTTTGCTTAATGCTAGTTGCTGTATAGAATACTGTATACAATAATTTCAATAATACCTTGCATGTGGAATTCAGCATTCTTTTACACATACAGATGCATAACACTTCACAGAGACTATCATATGAGACAGGTAAGCCTCAGTAAGGTTGAAGAATAGGTTGTTTTCGTTATTTTCATGGACATTTGAGTACCTTTTCTTATATATATCATGCAAGGATAAAGGATACAGTCTTTCTGTATACTCGTACAGCACCTTGATTCTTCTGTGTCCACCATCCCAGTAATGGCAAGCGGAAGGCAAGCCTGTGGGCTTGCAGTTCACTTTTAGGACCTCTTGGGGGTGACTGTGCATGCATAATTGAACTTTTTAAAGTTTGTGGAGGACTGTCTCATGAGGGTGGGACCCCATGCTAGAGCAGAGGAAGAGAATGAGGAGGAAGGACTGGCAGAGACAATACGTAATGAACTGACTGCAACCCCTATTCCCCATCCCCTTGCGCTGCTTGTGGCAGGGAGGAGATAGAGAAGTTGGGAATGAAGTTGAGCCTGGGAAGAAAGGAGGGATGGGGGGAAGTTGTTTTAAGATTTGATTTTATTTCTCAATATACTATTCTGATTTGATTGGTAGTGAATTAAATTAATTTCCCCAAGTCGAGTCTGTTTTGCCTGTGACAGTAATTGCTGCATGATGTCCCTGTCCTTATCTCAACCCACAAGCCTTTTGTTATATTTTCTCCCTCCCTGTTCTGCTGAGGACAGGAGTGATGAAGTGGTTTAGTGGGCACCTGGCAGCCAGCCAAGGTTAACCACATCTTCAAAGTGCTTAAGGGCATCACAAATGTAAAAATAATCCTTTGAGCTTCAAGTTGTTGAAGAGTCCACAGACTGTAGCTTCTTAACAACTTTTCAATGAAATACTATAAAATTATTTAATTGTAGATTTTAAATACCAGTTAAAAATACTGAGCTGTAAATACTTAGAACTTCAAATAAGTGGGTTCCAATTCACTTCAACTGAAGTTGCTGGGAGTATTTCTCCTTCTGTATTTTGTCCTTTGTAATCTTATTTGCTTTGAACCAGGCCAGTGATACTCTACAGTTCTGGTAGTTCTGATTTTGCAACAAAATTACTTGCTTTAAGAACTGTCTCAGACAAATTTTATATTCTCAAATATAATCCAAATCTGACTAATATTTTCTGTGGCAGGGTAGAGGAGATAAAGTAATTTAATTTTCCCAGATACATTTCTCTCAAACCCAGCTGCATGCTTGTCTTTGCCTGTTTTGTCTCAAAGTGAGTGGTGATCACTTCTCCCAGTAAACAACCCCATTATTTTTATTATCAGAAAGATGGTTCCTTATGATACTTGGGTTTTTTTAATTCTAGATATTTATCTCAGCTCTTTTGATAATACTTGATTCTGCTTTTCTGTCCCATCTAACTTAAAATGTCTTCATGGTATTCATGAAGGCACTATAAAGAATTGAACAATTCCTGTAACTTTAATGTGCTGCTTTGTATTAACGAGAGAACTGACTTTGTGTTTGACATATTTGAAGGAATGCCTTTCCCATCATGTTATACTCTAGGTGCTTTCTTCTGACCTTCTGCCCCTCTATTTCTCTTTGAACTTTGGTCATCACTGCCTGACAAACCCAGTTTAAATCTCTGCTTGCTAGTAGCAAGCCTGTTGGCAGATACTCTTGTTCCACTGTCATATGGATTCTGTCAGCCCCTAGCTGTAAATCTCTCTCAAACAAGGTGTCACAGCCATAAGAGCCAAAATCATGTCTGCAAAATCCCAGCTCTGCAACCAAGTATTGTGACCTGGTTGCGGAGCCACCTGCATCCATTCCTGACTTGTTCCCTACACTAGCAGAATTTCCAGGGCCCCCTGCCACTTCCTCTGAATGGCACTGGTTCTGTTCCATGAGTTAGGCTCAGATAGCCCACATGCCTCCCAGATAGAACTTTTTCCTCCTCACCTGTTTCTACTCATTCTGTAATTGCACATTTGTGGGTGGAGAAGGAGCCTTTTCTTTCTTGCTGGAAGTCACAAACTTCCCCTTTTATTTACCAGTATTGACATGTTCTTTTGCGTAGTCATTACAAGATGGCAGATAAACTAACATAGCAGAAAAAATATTTTCTGTACTAATGATGATATTCATCTAACAAAACTTTATTTTTCTCAGAGTTAGGTGCTTAATGTGATGGTTATCTAGGCTTCCTGTATGTTACAGTCCATCTCCAAAGAATATGACTCATCTGCCATAGAGTGAATTATGTAGACCTGTGAAATGCTGTTTCCTTCACTAATATTATCTTCATTTAGTGTTTTAGTATTTCTTAAAATACCTCCTGAGTTAATACAAAATATTTTATTTAGATATTATTCTTTAATACATTTCCCACAAGTCGATGGTATTTTAAAAACAGATTTTTTGGAATAAAAGTGTATCTTTGAAATATACAGAGAGGTTCTGTCAGATTTGTGGTCCAACTCTTAAAACATATTTTGTTAAAATCCAACTAGAAAAGACTTGTGATGTATTTATTGATTCAAGCCACTTCAAATTCCCCTGATCGATATTGGAATAATTTCATGTGAGTTTGTTTTTCTTTTAAATGTCTAGGTACTGTGAGAGAAAAATATGACAAATCCAATTCAAAGCCAATTGAAGTTAAAAAAAAAGAAGCCCAGATGTAATTCATCTCATCTAACTTGAATCATATGAATCATAGTCACCTCATCTTAATTAGTTATCCATTTTTTTGTTACTGAAGAAAGACAAGCAGCTACCAGGAATAATTTGTGCCATTCTTAGATAAGCATCTAAAATAAAGGAGTGAATCACCTTTTGGAAGTACCTGATTCTTTCCATTGTCTTTGGATCAAGCTCTGTAATAATTGCAACAGCATTTCTAAAAACTGTATAATTTTAATGACCATTTAAGAAATGAAAGAAGACTGCCATAACTACCAAGTTGGTGGTTATGCAGAAATAGGAGGATCTTTCTTCTACTGGAAGCTGGACTATTTGAAAAATTAGATATTCACTGAGGCAGGAATTGAAACATAGTTGTTTCTCCCATTTCTGCGTTGAGTGTTTCAAGCATTGGAACAGGCTGTCCAGGGAGGTGGTAGAGTCACCATCACCGCAAGTGTTCAAAAAACGTGTAGACGTGGCACTTGAGGATATGGTTTAGTGGGCATGGTGGTGTTGGGTTGATGGTTGGACTTGATGATCTTAAAGGTCATTTCCAACCTTAATGATTCTGTGTGATTCTGTGAGCGTTGTAACAATCCAAACATAGTTATCACATTTTCATTTCATATATAAGTATTCAATTTAAAATTGAAGAGCTCAGGAGGAAGAAGTGAAAATTCAATTATCTTAAAGCATGCAGGTTATAGTGCTTGTCTCAAAGATGTTGATAATTTTCTTAAAAATGCTAAGAAATTTAAAAGGTATTTTCTTAATTAGTAAACAGATTTCTTTTTTTTGTTTTCCAGGGCAGTGAAAACTAACACATTTCAGACGTCATTTGTTTGTTACTAGTTTTATTTTATTCAACTGCTAAAGCAAGTGAATGGTTCCCACAACTAATTGTGCATCCTTAGGCAAGGCCATCATTCACATTCATGGAAGAGAGTGTGCTTGTGAGACTGACCTGTTACTTGCCCACTGACAGGAACTTTTCAAGAGTGCATTTTGAGATTAAGACAAATCTAAAAAAAACCCCAAACTTAAGTTAAAAATGTGAATACCATCTTAAGTTAAAATTAAAACATGAGAAACAGAAGGAAAGCCATGCACACCAATATAAGGTGGCATGGAAGTATTGGAATCCTGGTTAGAAAGTTTTCTTAGATCACATAATTATAGAAATGCTGTCTAGAAGGATCCTCTGGATTTTATGTAGTCCAACCTGCTTCTTTAAGTGGAACTGTTGCCAACACTGTCTGTGACTTTGTCTGTGTGCACTGTGTGCCATCATCCAAGTTGTTCATGCAGAAATTGAATGGTGTGGGCCCCAGCATCAGACCCTGGTTTCTTTCTCACTAGCTGCCAACAAGATGTCCAGCACTTGATCACTGCCATTTCACACCAGCAATACAGCCAGTTTTCCACCCAGCCCATTCTTCAAGATCATGTTTAAGTCCATAGAATCATAGAATCTTTGGGTTGGAAGGGACCTTTAAAGGTCATCTAGTCCAACCCCCCTGCAATGAGCTCAGAGCCCTGTCCAAACTGACCTGGAATGTTTCCAGGGATGGGGCGTTTACCACCTCTCTGGGCAACCTGTGCCAGTGTTTTGGCATAATTCCTCAGCTTCCAAAATAGGAATGCAATTGAAGATGATGTAAAAAGCCTTATTGTGTTGTAAGTTTCTTATTGCCTTCTTTTTTCCTCTACTGTTTGAAATGGATTCCACATTGATGTGTTCCATGATCTGTCCAGGGATAGAGATGACGTGGAATAATCTGTCATTCCATGAATCCTCCATCCATTTCTTAAGGCAGGCATAATGTTAACGTTACCAGCAGTATGGATTTTCTCTAATTGCCATGGTTTTTTATACGCAGTACAGAGCAGCCTTGCCATCACATTGGCCAGCAGCCATGGGTGAATCTCAGAATCACAGAATCACTAAGGTTGGAAAGGACCTTCAAGATCATCGAGTCCAACCATTAATCCTGCGCCACTGTGTCCCCTAAACCATGTCCTGAAGCGCCACATCCACACGTTTTTTGAACACTTCCAGAGATGGTGACTCCACCACCTCCCTGGGCAGCCTGTTCCAATGCTTGGCCACCCTCTTGGTGAAGAGAGGTAGTTTTAGAGAGCAATAAGGTCTCCCCTCAGCCTCCTCTTCTCCAGACTAAACAACCCCAGTTCCCTCAGCCGCTCCTCATAAGACTTGTGCTCCAGCCCCCTCACCAGCTTCGTTGCCCTTCTTTGGACACGCTCATCTGGATTTCATTGATTTGAGTAAAATCATAGAATCATTAAGATTGGAAAAGACCTCTAAAATCATCAAGTCCGATAGTCAACACCACCATGCCCACTAAACGATATCCTCAAGTGCCACATCCCTCATTTACGTTCTCTTGCATTCCTCAAATACCCCATGTTTTCTTTGAACTTTTGCCTATGTGTTGAAACACATCTCACCCTTAATACTCCCTGCTAGTTTATTCCAGCTGGGCTTTGGCTTTTCTAATTTCATCCTCAAGTGCCCAAGCAGTGCTTTTATTATCTTTCTTTTTCTGTCCTTGATATTGCTTCTTGCATGTTCCTTTTTTTGTCTTTCAACCCATTGAGACACTCCCTGCTCTACCCAAACGGTCATTTTGCTGAAAATCCTGATCTTTCTGCACAATGAGGTGATTTGTTCTGAAGCTGACTCAAAAATACTCCTTTATTGCCCTTTTTAATCAATTGTCCACTATATTGTCTCAAATTTTCCCTCTCCCTTATGCCCACTTCTCATGGGATTCTGCTAACAGTTCCCTGAATAAACCAGTGTCTTCTTTCCTAAAGTCCATAATCTTAACTCTGCTGTTTACTGCATGCCTATCCTCTACATATATATAAATATAAATAGTAATTGCTGCCTGCATTTGCAATGTTGGCTGTTAACCAGCACTTTAGAAATTTCCTTCAGTAATGTCATCATTAATGATACAGCCTTTTCACATGCATTTTGAAATATAAAGATATACAGTTACAAATAATGGTATTAAAAGGGCTTCTGTGACTGAAAGGTAACTCTTAATTTCAGTTAAAATCTTATAAGCTAGGAGGTGTCTCATGAATTTTATTTAAGCTTTTAAGATATAATACCCATGACAAATCTGTTGATTCAGTTCTTTGACATCATATAAAGCTTGTGTGTTTTACTTCTCATGCTCAGCAAAAATCTCATCTTGCGGATCACTGCTATAAATATCAATTTGGATGTGTACAGGGCTAGAATGCACATTGTTATAGAGAGTATTTTAAAGTGTGTAGAAATGACCCGTGTCTGTATTCATACTTATTTTCATGTATTTGTACTGTGACATTTCATACTCTTCATGAATGGCAGCTGAATTATTTAAAAACTTAAAGAGTTTGTTCTATCAGAAACTCATCATACAAAAATAATATTCACACATTATATCAGGATGATTTAAATGAATTATGATATCTGAACAGTCAGGTTTACAAAGTCAGGCAAAAAGCACATTGCCTAACTGTATACTCCACAGAAATTATACTAGTCCAGAAATCTCAGACTGAATCCATTCTTTTTATAGACGTGATTGCTTAAAGAGAAACAACAATTTATTTAATGAAATCCATTAGAAGTCAAAAGGAACAGCTCATCATACTTTAGTGTAGCTTCTAAATATAGCACTCATTTAAAGTAATTACTGTTGCTCTTCTGTCTGTGCTTGAAACTTAGAAATTTTGTAGAAAACCCCAATTATCTTTTTTATAGCTATTTTTTATTTTGTGATGAATACTTGTTGAGTTAAAATTAATAGTAAACTACTAATGGAAAACAGTGTAGGGCAATCTAGTAAGGCAAACAAAGTAAGAACCACAGTCAGGAAACATGAAGTGAATTTTGCCTCATTAAATGTAATTGCCACGATATCATTGACTTCAGTAAAACAGCATTTTTTGCTTGGGTTCTTTTTTTTAACTTAGTTGCTGACCTGTTCTTATTTTCAGCAAGTCATTGGCTGATTCTGTTCCTCTTGCCACAATTACTTACATATCTTGTTTACTTAAATTAAAACTGCTCTCTGGCTTTCTAAAACTGTAAGTCAGATATATGATTGTAGTACAGTTCCAGTGCTGGTTTCACCTTGTTGGTGACAGCAACAGAGACAGCATGTGTAGGGGTGGGTGTACAAGGACACCTGCAACTCTTAGATTGCTGGATCATGCCTGAGATTATACACCAAGTCTCCACTGCTGTTATTACCCAAGTCAGCTAAAGAAAAGTTAGGGTGAGTATGTCCAGCCAATATTACAGTCATACATCTGACTACAGTGTTTCTGCTATATATAGAATAGTGGGGCTTTGGTGTGTGGTTATTTTTCAAGGTGCAATTGTAATATAGTGATAGTTGTAGCTTCTTGTGTGTTCGACAACGCACTAAATATTCTCTTTCAAAATCTAGCTCAACAGGACTCTGAGCACTGGTACCTAATTTCATACGTACTGCTTCTCCATAATTCTAATCCTGCTACATAGAGTAATATGGGTATAATTATTGAAAACCATGCAATTTAAATTATTCTTGAACTTGTTATAATATTGCTATAGATGTCAGGAGGAAAATAAATCTATTTTCTTGAAATAATTCAGCAATTTATATAACCCTTGTATCAGCTGTGCAGAGCATATAATTACTGACATTTATTAAGTGTGTCCCACATCACAAATACATGACTAATAGGCTCTAGCAGAAATTGATGAGTAGTGCCAAACTGTATTTATTATTACCCTGCAATTGAATGATCTGAGTATTTAACAAGATTTTTTAAAATATGAGGAGGATTTTGTATATACCTGTGGTGCTACACGAAAGAAATTCACTGTGCTTTAACGAAAAATACAGCTCTTTACCATTACAGTGAATCAATGCAGTGCTTTAAGTAGCCTTATTAATACCCATAGGATTGGTGCTATGTATATGAGAATATATTGGTGCTTTGCATATGTGAAGTTTGTTCTCTTCTAAGAACAGGCTGCAATTTTCTGGTTTTCTTAAATTTTGTCAGGGTGTGCAATTAGCTAAGGTCAACCACCTCTTCAGCTTTCCATTTAGCATCATGTTCTCCAGGTAATATGTATCCTGGGGACCTCTACAAAGTAAACCCCTTAGTTATACTTGGGAGAAGGTGCAACTAGAATATTGGCTGGATCAGTAGTGGGCTTGTGCTGTCCATCTGCAGCATCCTGCTGATTTTCTTTCCTCTTCCACTGAACCCCTGCTCTAGAGAGGATCTTTCTGGCATCAAAGGTATATGATCCTCCTCTATATAAAGGAAGATAATAGGTGGTATGAATGTCTTTCCCTCATTTGCTTTGTATTTTGATTAAGAAGGCATGTATCTCTGTATTGAGTCCAGTCCTACTTCACAGCCTTACTGAGTGAAAGCACAGCTTTGAGGTGGCCTTAAGGGAACAACAAAAGAGCAAGCATAGTCCTACACTGTTTCTTACTCATCCACATGCAGTATGAACAATTTGGCCATGAATGCCATTGAAGTACCTTCATCCTAACAACCTCCATGGACCCTGTTCTTGCACAGAAGGTAAAAGGGACGCAGACAGACTGAGTGAGAGAGGTTTCATTGGCAGCTCAGTCTTAGACTACTTTCACAGCCGTGTGGGTAACTGCAGTCAAACTGTGAGGAACAGTGTGGAAGCATGTAGTTCTGTCGAAGGCATATCAAACTGAAACCCATTCCCTTTCTTGACACAATGAAGACATAGTGGTATTGCACTGACTTACTGCTTTGCCAAGATTTACCAAAGTGACTATGTTATAACTTCATATTTTAGTTTGAGCTATAAAGTCTTATAAAACCAGAAATATCTCCTTGAACAGAAAGGGATATATTGTTTCCTTCAGAGAAATTAAACATAGCATTTGTTTCTGTGCTAAGACTACATCCTTTTAAAACTGGTAGATGGCAGTAGAATGCCTGCTTTGACATTGTCTATAGCTTTGAGAGGACTTTGTTAGCTTTTTATACAAAAATAAAAATCCTCTTATCTGTTCCATAGTCTTGAAAAAAATACAGTTATCTGACTAGAAAATCTTTTCTGTTTTGTATTCCTAGAACAGTAATCATATGTAGTTCAGAAATGATTGATCCTAGATTTTTTTTAATTCAGTGACATAGAATATCACAATATATTTTTTATTTTATTACTTTCTTCTTTTTCAAATTATAATGCTGTGTGTAAAATTTGATTTTGTTGTATGATTTGTAGGATAGATTGCTTATGAAATAAATAGAAGACTTAGTTATAAGACTGTGTTTATTATATATTGTATTTGTGAAATGGCAGGTTTTGTAGCAACTGTGAATTACTGAAGGCAAGACATTTTGCTCATCTTGTGCATGAGTAAAGAACAGAAATAGATTTTGTGTTCCTAGAAATCTTTTTTTATCTAAGTCCAGGGAAGGAAAAGTTAAAATCTTGACATATCCTCATTTTTATTTTTCCATGAGTTTTTTATTTGAATTTTCAAGTCAAACATGACTTCCTGGTAGTTCCATATACAGCCACATAGGATCATTCATTGTGTTTATCGCTTTCCATTCTATTCATTATCTCTCTTAATTTCTTTATATGTGTGGGTTTTTTACTATAATGTATTGGTCAGTATCATCACAGCATATATCCACAGAAACCCATAAAGTATGCAACAGATCAAAAAGCTGAGGTGCACAATTAATTTAATAACTAGGTAAATAAATATTGACATTTTAAGTTTGACTACCCCACCATTATTAATATATGCAATTTGTATTTTTCTGTGTTGAAATGATGATGAAAAAAAACCCCATACAGTGTATGAATTTTCCACTAAGAAGGGAGAAAATACTCAGTAGCAGCTCCTGTATGCTGTTCATAGTTAATTAGATGCACTGTTCACAAATAAATTACGCTGTTGAATTTTTTATATAAATACTGTTATAATTAGTTGACCTTACTTAAAACAGGCAGCTTCTACGAAGACTCATGGTTTTGAATAATCTTCTCAACCTTCTTTAAACAGACCATTACTGGTTTTTGTTTTTATGTTTTGATTACCTTTCTTTCCATCCCTCTCATATTTTCAATGATGGTACTGTTTTCCTGCTTTATGGTAGATTTTTTCACTCTTATCATTATTCAAAGTATTTAGATGTGTATTTGGACTGGACTAGCACAACATATAAGAGCCTTTAGTGTGTAATATATTAAAGAGTATGTTGTGATAACAAAGGTGAGCATTCAAAGGTTAGATATTGTAAAAGTACACTTATTTTGAGTACACTGCATTATACAACTATGATTAGATTTTGAGTTTCCTTAGTATTATAAGTACATACCTTGGTACCTTTCCAAACTAGAGTACAAAGGATATGATTCAACAGAACTAGATGTCTGCATCTGTGCTAGTTACTTCTAATCTCTCTTCGTGGTCATAGAAGTTTTGTGTTTAAGGCATGATTAATCTCATCCTAGAGGAAGTATCTGAAATTGATTATAAGTTGACCTGATGGTAATATATGTATATAGTACAGTGAGAGGATCTGAATTCTTGAGTTTTGAAGTTAGGTTTCCAGGAAATGAAAATCCTCATTCTAATTTCCACAACATAGGTCCATCTATCTGAGGTACCTATGTAAAGAACTTAGTTTTGCTATGTACTCAATAGGAAGGCCTTCCCAATGACAAATTAGCCCACTTAAGATCATAGAATCGTAGAAAGGTTTGGGTTGGAAGGTCCTTTCCAACCCTCCTGCCAGGGGCAGGGACACCTTCCATGTAATCATGTTGCTTCAAAGCCCCATCCAACCTGGCCTTGAAGGCTCCCAGGGATGGGGCATCCACAGCTTCTCTGGGAAACCTGTTCCAGTGCCTCACCACCCTCATAGTGAAGAATTT
>NW_010551127.1:58084-87451 GCF_000687285.1 Phaethon lepturus | reverse complement strand
AATCAACACTCTTTCATCTTAAAGCCATTAACCCTTCTCCTATCACTACATGCCCTTATGAAAAGTCCCCCTCCAGCTTTCTTGTAGGCCCCCTGCAGGTACTGAAAGGCCACAATAAGGTCTCCCTGGAGCCTTCTCTTCTCCAGGCTGAACAACCCCAAACTCTCTCAGCCTGTCTGCATAGGACACGATTTATTGACTATGTAGGGAGGCTAATCTTTGCAATTTAAGTAGGTTTTAAGTAAGTTTTAAGTTCCTAAGTGTAGGTGGGGTGAATTTGGGCTTGTCTGTTTTAAGTTTGATTTAAGTGACCATGTACAGTGCCCTCTCACAACCCAAGACCTGTCTCCTTAAATACATATTCCTAATCATATTCTCTTTGTCAGCTGAATCAAGGTCTCCTTCTAGGTACTTATCCAGTCTGTGTGCTCATTCTTGTCCTGCCACCCTACAGAGCCATTTTTGTCTTACATATGGCCCCCAGGAATGCATTCCTGATACTCCTCTTTCTTTTAAATTCAGTTTTTCTTCCAATGCAAAACTTGTTTTTCTTGTGTGGAGGTGAAAACAGTTCCATGGCACGACTGCAAACACATCACATAACCCAGAAGACTATTGTGATACTCCTGGCAATTCTAGTAGGGAAATACATCCCACTCACAGTTTTATTCAGGTCATTCCCAGTCTTAACACATTCTTTGTCCCAATCCCTGCATTTGACTCTCTTGTTTTTACAGGACATAAACTGAAATAAGAAAGGTCTAGATTGGATATTAGGGGAAACTTCTTCATCTTTAGGACAGTAAAGCAGGGAAACAGGTCTTCCAGAGAGGTTGCGCAGTCTCTGTACTTGGGATTTTTCAAGACCAGGCCAGATAAAGTCGTGAGCGCCTGGTCTGATCTCAGAGCTAACCGTGCTTCAAGCAGGAGGTTAGACTAGAGACCTCCTGAGGTCCTTTTCCAACCTGAATTATTCTATGATCCTATTAAAAAAAAAACAAAACAAAACACCTCCCTTTTCATTTGCATAACCAGCAGAAAAGAGACTGATCTGAGAGTCCTGAGTAAACCTTTTCTCAGGCTTTAGCTGATCTGAACTGGCATAGGCTGGTCAACCACCACAAGAAACTTCACTGTGATCTGTGAGAATAAGATACTTATGCCATTCAAGTTCTAAAATCAAACTTTTCATCATAATTAAGCAGTAATTTGAGCTACTATTTTACAATCTCTAAATCTTTCCTAAATTTGGACAGATTTCATGGATGTAAAAAATGGCAAAAAAACCTCCATCAAATTTGCAGTCCCTTAACAAATGTTTGGAATGCTGACACAATTCAAAGATGAGGTCAACCTGAGTTTTTTGACATGACTAAAATGCGTTTTCCTCTGTTTCTTGAAGGTGAATGACTATTCTAGGCTAAAATTTTCATAAAGTATTCAGACTGAAAGAGCCACCAGCACACAGAGTTTCAGCCCAACCCATTAATTCAAAAAAAATTACAGTCAATTAAAAACGGTGTGCTGTCATGGAAACTTTAGTAGCAAGTTATGTTATCATCATACCTGTTATACTTGAGAGAAGAAATGGGATGAATGGGAAATAGGTAAAGAATTTCCATGAGCATTTGATAAAGATCATAGTATGTTACAGTACTCTAGAACACTGAGAGTTAAACTTGATTTCTTTTGATTCAATACTTTTAATTTAAATGCTTAACTTTTGATATGACATCCCAATAATTTGAGCTACTTTGATAAAATATACAAAGCAGAAACAGATACAGGTGCACTGAAGGACAAAAATTGAAATAATAGGTAGGTAGTGTATTTCCTGTTTAAATTATATTGACAAATACTATAATTAGAAATAGACAGCTAACCCTACACACTAGAGTTAGAAAATACTTCAATGAGTTGATCTTGCAGTCACTGCTTCTCAAATTCATTTCAGCTATATGGAGCTAAGTGTTTATACCTATGAAGGCACTTAAAATAAGAATATAGTACTTAATATTCTCAATCCCGCATATTCACAAAGCAATCATATAAACTTTTTGCAGCTTTATAGTATAGATATGATCTGGGCGAGGGTACTGAGTGCACCCTCAGTATAGTTGCAGACGACACCAAGTTGGGTGGGAGTGTTGATCTGCTTGAAGGTAGGAAGGCTCTACCGAGGGATCTGGACAGGCTGGATCAGTGGGCCGAGGCCAGCTGTATAAGGTTCAACAAGGCCAAGTGCTGTATCCTGCACGTGGGTCACAACAACCCCATGCAATGCTAGAGGCTTGGGGAGGAGTGGCTGGAGAGCTGCCCAGCAGAAAAGGACCTGGGGGTGCTGGTTGACAGCCGGCTGAACATGAGCCAGCAGTGTGCCCAGGTGGCCAAGAAGGCCAACAGCGTCCTGGCCTGTATCAGCAATAGTGTGGTCAGCAGGAGTAGGGAAGTGATTGTGCCCCTGTACTCGGCACTGGTGAAGCCGCCCCTTGAATACTGTGTTCAGTGTTGGGCCCCTCACTACAAGAAGGACATTGAGTTGCTGGAGCGTGTCCAGAGAAGGGCAACAAAGCTGGTGAGGGGTCTGGAGCACAAGTCTTATGAGGATCGACTGAGGGAACCGGGGTTGTTTAGTCTGGAGAAGAGGAGGCTGAGGGGAGACCTCATCGCTCTCTACAACTACCTGAAAGGCGGTTGTAGCGAGGTGGGTGTTGGCCTCTTTTCCCAAGTAATTGGTGATAGAATGAGAGGAAATGGCCACAAGTTACACCAGGGGAGGTTTAGATTGGATATTAGGAAAAATTTCTTCACTGAGTGGTGAAGCATTGACACAGGCTGCCCAGGAGAGTGCTTGAGTCACCATCCCTGGAGGTATTTAAAAGACATGTGGATGTGGTTCTTAATGACATGGTTTAGTGGTGGACTTGGCAGTGCTGGGTTATCATAGAACCATAGAATAGTTTGGGTTGAAAGTAACCTATAAAGGCCATCTAGTACAAACACCCTCCAGTGAGCAGGGACATCTTCAACCAGAGCAGGTTGCTCAGAGCCCTGTCCAACCTGACCTTGAATGTTGCCAGGGATGGGGCATCTACCACCTCTCTGGGCAACCTGTGACAGTATTTCACCACCCTCATTGTCAAGAATTCCTTCCGTAGGTCTAGTCTAAATCTACCCTCTTTTAGTCTAAAACCTTTACCCCTTGTCCTATCACAACAGGCCCTGCTAAAAAATCTGTCACCATCTTTCTTATCAGCCCCCTTTAAGTACCTGCAAGAAGGTCTCCCGGAGCCTTCTCTTCTCCAGGCTGAACAACCCCAACTCTCTCAACGTGTCCTCACAGGAGAGGTGTTCCACCCCTCTGATAATTTTTGTGGCCTCCTCTGGACCTGCTCCAACAGGTCCATGCCTTTCCTGTGCTGAGGGCTCCAGAGCTGGACACAGAACTCCAGGTGGGGTCTCACCAGAGCAGAGGAGAGGGGCAGAATCCCCTCCCTCAACCTGCTGGCCTTGCTGCTTTGGATGCAGCCCAGGATATGGTTGGCCTTCCAGGTTGCGAGCGCACGTTACCGGCTCATGTCCAGCTTTTCATCTGCCAGTACCCCATATCAGTCAGGCTTGGTGATCTTAAAGGTCTTTTCCAACCTAAATGATTCTATGATTCTATAATATGCAAGCGTATAGGAAGTACTGCATACTGCATCACCAGTTAAAATATATTTGATATAAACATTTTATTCTTTTGCGAATGATGGCAGGCAACTATCCAAAAAGAAATTACAAGAGCCAGAACTATAGCTAAAAGAATGGTATCTGAAAGGCACAAATGTGTGTTTATTATCTGTATTGCTTGTCAGAACATTTGCATGTGTGCAGAGTAAAAAGAAGGAAGAATAACAGGAATGATAAAGATACTATGATCAAAACATTAATCAGGGAAAATAATTTTTTGCTAAATTGAACAAGAATCTTTTCTGCTATACACAATAGCTGGAGGACACAAAGAGTTATTAGAGTTTAAAATTAAGTTATGAGAGTGAGCAGATGAAACGGTGTTTTCCGTAACAGAAGCTATACTGAGCAGTAGCTTGTATTTTCTTTTCCTTCCTTTAGCTACCAACATACTTGCAGAATTGCTTCTTGTATGCCTTTGCATCCATTGCTAGTTTCAAACCCAGCTGAGGTTTGGCTTTCCTCACTCCATCCTAGCACAGTTGAGCAATGCCGTTGTATCCCTGGTGGCTAGTCTATCCTTGTTCCCATCTTCTGTGGATTACCTTTTTGACATTTGAGTTTGAGATTACTAGCTTCCTCTTCATCCATATTGCTCTTCTGCCATGCTTGTTCTTTGGCTTGCTTATCATGCTTGTTTCCTGCACATCAGAAAGGACTGTTCTTTTGCTTTGACGAATTTGTTCGTGAAGATTAGCCAACATTCCTGGCCCCCTTTGCCCTCCAGGGCAGTTGCCCATTGGATCCTGCCCGGAAGATCCCTGACAAAGTTAAAATCTGCTCTCCTGAGGTCCAGGGTTATGATTCTACTACTTCTACTACTTGCCTTGTTCTCTTCTCTCAAGATTTTAAACTCCACAATCTCATGCTTGGTGCAGCCAAGGCTACCCTCAACCTTCACATCTTCTACCAGTTCTTCATTCTTTATTAGAAACAGATTCAGTAGAGCATCTCCCCTGGTTGACTAATTGATTGCCTGTATAAAGAAATTGTCTTCAACAAATTCTAGAAATCTGCGTTCCTTGCATCCTGTCATATTGCCCTCACAGCAGATACTGGGTCGGTTGAAGTGTCCCGTGAGCATGAAGGCCTGTGATTGTTGGGTTCCTTCAAGCTGCCAGAAGAAGACTTCCTCTACTTTCTCAATCAAGGAGTCTGTAGCACACAGCTACTAAAGCACCACCCATGTTGGTCTGTCCTCCGATCTCTGCCTGTAAGCCCTCAGCTGGTTTGTAACCTGTTCCTAGGCAAAGCTCTGTTCACTCCAGATTCTCTTTTGCCTTGACTGCAACTTCTCCTTGCCTTCCATTCTGCAGGTTACTTCAGACTAGGCAAAAGTAAGGTTTTAGTACAGTAAGATGCTTCTTCCAGATATTTATTAGGTATGCATGTAGTTCCTCTTGACAAACCAAGTTGCAGGGTTATGACTCAAGTTCTTTATTATAATAGACTATAATAGCGGTTTTTAGAACACAGAATTCATTTCACTTTTAAGAGAAATAAAAGTCCTATATTCATAATTTCTGAGATCTAGCATCACAGACTGTGCATAATTCTCCAGGACAACAGTTTATGTTGTCATTTCTGAGGGAATTAAAGATTTTTTCAGAATTAACATATTAAGGAAGCTTTTAAAGAAAAGAACACTATTTTAACTTAATTTAAAGTATTTTTAAACTTGTTTCTCTAAATATAGGTTTATATGTTATGCTGATAGATTTTATATATTTATGCTTCATGTATATTTATCTTTTGGTTTATGTCTTGTAAGACATTTAATATAAGAATAAAATTACCGTAAATATTATAGACATTAAAATAATGGTTCAGTGTAGTATCATCTTGTAGTGCTTCATAGTCCCTATCAAAGCTGATAAATAAGAAGCTGCTGTTTGCTTCAGTGAAAGAAAATTAAAAATAAAGAAAACACTACATAATAGCACATCTTTCAAGAATAGAAAATAGGTCAAAACCCAGCAGAAACTTGACTTCCTGCCTCATTCTGTCCACTAATGCAAAAGTCCATTCCTTCTGAATGATTAATAATTTTTTATTACCAAGTTTAATTATTTGAAATCAAGCAAAAGAGGAGAGAATTAGTAAGTTATTCTCTTAACATGTCTTGCAAAAATGCACTGTGAGAAGTAACTAAAATTTAGTTGAATACCTAAAAATACCAGGGAGTTTATATGCAGTTTAAGGGACAGACTGCAATATCACTGAAAAGTTTTAATTTTAGTATTCTTTCTTTATAAATGTATACATATGTTCAATCATTTTGTGTGTGGAGTTACAAGGGTTGCTAACAGTAAAAGGCAGTTGGACCTAATGAACTGGAAGCTCCCCTTTTTTCTGAAAGTTTTGCAGTTATTCTTTTAATTGCTTGCTTTCTTTAAACTAATAAATTTACATTAAATAATTTGAGGTAACATGAATATCTAAGTAAGTAAGAGATCTATGGGAGATCAGAATGAATTGATTATAATTGTCTTGGAGTTTTGATGCCTGATGGGTACTATATGTATTTAGTAACACATTCTGGTTTTTTGTTTCTCTTTTTTTTAATTACAGAGGGAGCCTAAAGGGCTTAGTTAAAAGCAGAGCTTTAGTTTTGTCTGCAGATTTTGTGGAAAAGAGGCTTTTTAATTAATTATAAACCTCATTAGTTTTTAAATTATAGTTGAACAAAGACAATGACTGTGATAAGAAAAATATGGATTTTTTTGTTTGTTTTGGGCTTAATATGAATAAGGCTTAAGTATATTCTGTATTTGCATATGGGTATTGTTTGTGGTTTGAATAAATCACGGTTAGTAATTAAGTATGCAGAAAAGTATAGTCCATAGATAAAGCGGAGAGTATTTGCTGTTGCATCACATTTTTGTACTAGAAGTTTGTTTATCCTTCTTCAAGATTTGTATTTGTATTTTCATCACTCAGGTCATTTCACAGCTTCGGATCCTGAGCCGGTCAATAACTGCTGGCTGCAAATTTGACAGAGAAATATGGTCTACTGAACTTTCTCCTGTTCTCAACCTATGGAAGAAACTTAATCAGGTAGGAAAGTAGCTAATTTGAAAAGACAACTTTTTTCCCCTGTATCTACATTAAAAGTAAGGTCTAAGGAATTATCTTGAATATTGAAACATAAGAAGTGAAAAAGTAAATGTAGTTGAGATGGGAAGTACCATGTTACATGTAGGTGCTGTGGTGGGTTGACCCTGGCTGGATGGAGCTGCCCACCAAAAGCCACTCTATCACTCCACTCCTCAGCTGGACAGGGGAGAGAAAATATAATGAAAGGCTTGTGGGTTGAGATACGGACAGGGAGAGATCAGTCAGCAATTACTGTCACAGGCAAAACAGACTTGACTTGGGGATATTAATTTAATTTAATGCCAGTCAAAACCAGAGTAGGGTAATGAGAACTAAAACCAAATCTTAAAACACCTTCCTCCCACCTCTCCCTTTTCTCAGGCTCAACTTCACTGCTGATTTTCTCTACCTTCTCCCCTCCCCGAGCAGTGCAGGGGAGTGGGGAATGGGGGTTGTGGTCAGTTCATCACATGTTGTCTCTGCCGCTCCTTCCTCCTCAGAGGGAGAACTCCTCACACCCTTCCCCTGCTCCAGCGTGGGGTCCCTCCCACAGGAGACAGTCCTCCATGAACTTCTCCAATATGAGTTTCCCACAGGCTTCAGTTCTTCATGAACTGCTCCAGCCTGGTTCCCTCCACGGGTACCATCCTTCAGGAACAGGCTGCTCCAGCCTGGGTCCCTTGTGGGGTCACAAGTCCTGCCAGCAAACCTGCTTCAGCTTGGGCTCCTCTCTCCACGGGGCTACAGGTCCTGCCAGGAGCCTGCTCCAGTGTGGGCTTCCCACAGGGCCACAGTCTCCTTTGGGCATCCACTTGCTCTGGCATGGGGTCCTCCCTGGGCTGCCGGTGGAGATCTGCTTCAGCATGGAGCTCCATGGCTGCAGGGGCACAGCCGGCCTCACCATGGTCTTCCCCAAGGGCTGCAGGGGAATCTCTGCTCCAGCATCTCATGCTCCTTCTTCTTCACTGACCTTGGTGTATGCAGATTTGTTTCTCTCACATGAAGCTGAAGCCACACAGTCACCACTGGTGGCTATGATTCTTGATGGTCTTAGTCACCCAGGTGGAAGTAAGCAAGCCTGAGGGATCTTTGACAACAGAAGCTGAACCTGACCCAGACCTTGTCTTTCTTCTCTACTGCTGCCCTCAAATCTGAGATCTCCTTTCATATGAATTTTCAGCCCTTCACCTCTGTTCCCTGAAGTATACATTGGGTGATGCTTAGGTGGGGTTACTTTTCAGACTGTAGCAGGTACTTTATTGTGTCACTTGGCTGTTTTTCTTTCCTGCTTAATTGTGTCTTCTTGTCTGAAAGGAAAAGCAGTCTATGTCTATCCAGTTCTTAATGTTGCCCTTCATCAATGACCCGTAGGTGACCATCAGCTGCTTGTTCATAGTTCTTAGACCTTTCTTTTCAACCTGTGCTCATACTTTCAAGACATTTGCTATTATCCAATGCTTCAACTTCACATCATAACAGGAGACACCTGGTACTGAATTGAACTTCAGACAGCAAGCTCTTTTAGCAAGTTGATAAGTCTAGAAGGCCAGTATTGGGGCCTTGCACAGTTAGCTTAAGACCTAGTTAGTGTGGCATGTTCCTAGCAAGAGCAATTTGTTTTTTTACAGGACCATTGGGTAAAAAAAATTATATATTGTTTGCTGTGCTTACTGTATTATGTTTGAGTTCAAAAAAAGCTAATATTAATTAAATCTTGTGCTTAGCATGTAGTACTTCTGTGATGCAGGAGGCCTCTGTTTTAGCTACAAACCCAATCTGTTCACTAGGGATTAGCATCAACCTGACTGATTTATGATGTTTGAGTAATCTCTGGCTAATCCCTTACTACTGACCATCCTACCATTCTTCAGTTTTCTCCTATGAGTTACCCTGTAGCTTGTCTGATTCAGAGAACTGATCAGCCAGTTTCTTTCTGACTTTTGGATTTGTTGATTTGAAAATAGCTGGTTTTTACCACACTGTATCTGAGAACTTTCTTTAGAGATGTAAAATGCTCTCTTCGATCAACACTGTCATAACTGCTCAGTTTGATTTCCTGAAAATTAGTCTTCTAGAACTATTTAAGAAACCGTCAACTATTCATGGCCTGGCAGGTGTTACACAGAATCTGCAGGAGACCTGTGATCTGCTGGAGTAGCATCTAGAGGCAGAATGAGATATCTCAGATGTCACTAGATACCTGCCTGAATCAAGCCTGTGGTGCCTATCTATTCTTCTGCTTAATTTTAAATTCAGGAAAATTAATTATGCAGTATTTCTGTGTTCTCTCCTCCCCCAATGTTTGTAGACTTAACATATGCATCTGTGTTTGACCTACATTTCTACTGCTCATAACACCTCAAAAAAAAAAAAAGACTCCTATATTATCTTGCACTTTCTTTGATTTTCTAACATTTTTATGCTGCTAGCATAAAAAGAAGATCTCCTTTAGAATAGGATGACCTCTGACCTTGTCTAGGGTTTTTTAGGGGGACATTTGCTTTGTTTCAAAAAATTTAAATAATAACATCCTTTACCAAAATTAGTTTTCATAGTCTGTTCAACCAGTCCTTGCTTTAAGCTTTGAAAAAGTCTAGGCATCTTTAAAAATTCCACATACATGGCATACAGTTCTACATTCTAATTCTTTATTGATAGCTCAATGAAGGCATCATGTTTGTTTTCAGAAGTTTTAAATAAAGACCTGGGAATTGGAATGCAGAGAATAGTTGAATTACTGCCTAAGTTAATAACCATACTTTATTTTATTTATGCATGAATGGGCACAGAATATGAACTAAAATTATTTCCCATGTATGAATAAGTAAAATTACAAAAACTATCTATTCCTGAAGTCTGTAAAAAAAATTTTCCCCTCTATTTTGGAAGCATTTACATTTAGCTGCAGACTATTTATCATAGAATCATAGAGCCATAGAATGGTTTAGTTTGGAAGGGACCTATAAAGATACCTAATCCAACCCCCTGCCATGGGCAGAGACATCTTCACTAGATCAGGTTGCCCAAAGCCCTGTCCAGCCTGACCTTGAACAATTCCAGGGATGGGGCATCTAAAACTTTTCTGGACAACCTGTCACAATGTCTCACCATCCTCATCGTAAAAAATTTCTTACTTATATCCAGTCTAAATCTACCCTCTCTCAGTTTAAAACCATTGCCCCTTGTCCTGTCACTACAGGCACTGCTAAAAAGTCTGTCCCCATATGTCTTATAAGCCTCTTATACATATTGAAAGGCTGCAATAAGGTCTCCCCAGAGCCTTCTCCAGGCTGAAGAACCCCCACTCTCTCAGTCTTTCTTTATATGAAAGATGTTCCATCCTTCTGATCATTTGGCCCTCCTCTGAACCATTTGGGACACAGGACTCCAAGTGAGGCCTCATAAAAGCAGAGCAGAGGGGCAGAATCACCTCCCTCAACCTGCTGGCCACATTTCTTTTTATGCAGCCCAGAAGACAGTTGGCCTTCTGGGCTGCGACTGCACATTGCCGGCTCATGTCCAGCTTTTCATCCACCAGGACCCCCAAGTCCTTCTTGGCAGGGCTGCTCTCCATCCCTTCCTCCACCAGCCTGTACTGATACCGGGGCTTGCCCCAACCCAGGTGCAGGACCCTGCCCTTGGCCTTGCTGAATTTCATGAGGTGGTTGTTGTTGTTACTATTTTCTTTTATCTATTGGATACAGATAGTAGTAAAGTGGAGCAGATGGGGTAGATGCTGACAATACCTTCCATTTTATTTACAAGAAGCAAATATTAGTCTTCCACCTGTCAAATGTACTTATCACTAAGAGCACTTGGAAATAATGGTCTGTTTCAAATTACTGAAACTCAGGAAGCATCCAGTATAGATCTGAATTGAATCTTACTAATCTATTTATAAATTCAAAGCAGTTTTTAAAATCAGCTACTTTTTATTCCAGGGGCAAAAAACACTCAGATGCTTGTTAATACATAGACAAAGTTTAAGTATGGTTTTAAACATTTTTATTCCAGGACTGAGTATGTAAATCAAGGATTAACTCAAAAAGGATTATCTTACAAATACCTTGAAAATAGTTATTGTACATCTAAGTACTGATGGTTCTGAAGGATAACAAATTTTACCACTTGACATACTGGAATAATTGATCATAATCTTTAAGTGTGGACATATTTTTATCTGTACACTCTTAATACCGCATGGTAATCGCTTTTGTATTCTGTAATCTAGTGTCCAAGTTTAGATAAAATAATAGACAGCAGGTGACTGGGTATTTCTCTGGACTGCATATCAGCATTTCATCCTACAAAAATCAGTCTAAATAATTTATATTCTAAAATACAGCTAAATTGACAGAATGTCTATAGAATTTATGTCATCAGTGAATTTCAGAAATAAGTGGTAAAACAAAAATTTTACCTAATACTGGCTAGCATTTCACAAATCTGCAGATAGACTATTTAGCTTCTTTGTGATGTACTCACTGAAGAATTATACCACATTAAAATGTATAAAATAATATTTATATTTTTTCATGAGTGCAAATTTTAGTCTCTCAATCAATAGGATTGAGTGCAGCTAACAGAGGCAGCAAAAGGCATGCAGCAGTTGTCACGACAGTTTGTGCAGAACAGCGTACAGAAGACCGGCAACTTTTCTCAGTAGAGGATACATCTTCTCAGCAATGGTAGTGTGATGCCACAGGGCACGGTCCCCAACTGCTGTTGGAGCAATGGACCCTCTAAGATGAGAATTTTGACTCAGACAGAGCTCCAGAAGGAGGATGCAGCTCTGCAGATCCTGAGCTGTAGGCCTGATGGCCTCTTTCTGAGGCTGGGGCAGCAAGAGATGGTCTTCTAACGTGCAGGAGACCTGTACTTGATGGATCTGTGTCATCAAATTAAGGAGCTGTGAGAGGAGGTCAGTGGACTTTGCAGTATCAGAAATAGATCAGCTGGATCTTTTTTGAGATGCTGCAGCTTGAAGAGCCAAGCCCCCAACTCTCCTGAAGGGGAGTCTGTGTCTATTGGGGTAGGAGATGAAGACTTACAGGATGGCAAAAGCCAGAAGCTTGTGACTTCTGGCACCAAGAGGAAGGCTTCTGCTCTATTTCAAGATTTGCACCTACAGAACAGATTTAATGCTTTCATAGCTGACAAGAGGCTAGGAGCTCTGTCCAAAGAAGCTCCTAAGCCAACTAAACCTGATCGACACAGGAAGAAGTGGTAAGGAATAGTAGTGGGCAACTCCCTGCTGTGGGGAGAAGGATGCTCCCGTTTTCTGACCTGATCTGTTGTCTAGGAAGGTTTGCTGCTTGCCAGGGGCTCAGATCCGGGACACTGTGGAAAGACTGCTGAGGCTTGTCTGGCCCTCAGACTGTTATCCCTTGATGCTTTTCCACATAGGCACCAGTCATAATGCCAGGGGTAATGTGGAGCATACGAAGCATGACTACATGGGTCTGTGGGTGATGGTTAATGTCATGGAGGCCTAGGTGTTGAGTGAAGGTGAAGGACAGGAGGAGGAGTGGACAGATCCTATAACTGGTTGCACAGCTGGTGTCAGCAACAGGGATTTGGTTTATTTGACCATTTTTTGATCCACTTTTTGAGGATTGATGGTTGCCTGCTTGAAAGTGAAAGGGTCCTGACTATGTGCAGCCAACAGTCTGGCCAACTTGGTGAGGAGAGTTTTAAAATAGATGTCGCAATGTAGGGAGAGGATGATCAAAAATTATGTGAGGAAGTAGTTGACCAAGTTTGCAGGCAAACTATGTCTGTAAACATCATCATCAAAAAAAATCAACAAAACAGAGCTGAAGGGGGACCATCCTAAGTGTGTCCATATAAACAAAGTGCCTACCTGACAGAATTATGAGGAAAACTCTCACACCCCTTCTGGGAAATCACCATGACGAGGTGCTGCTCTGATGTGCCTGTTTGTTAATGGGTGCAGCATGGGGAACAAAGAAGAGGAATTAGAGGTTTGCATGCAGTGGCAGAGTTAGGATCTCATAGGGGTCACAGGGACATGGTGGGATAGCTCACACGTGTATTGCTGCTATGGATGAATATAGGTTCTCTCGGAAGGAAAAGCTGGGAAGGTGAGGATGGGGAGTTGCCCTTTTTGTGAGAGACCAGTGGGAATGCACGGAGCTCTACCTAGAGATGCACTACATGCCAGTTGAGAGTTTGTGAATTAGGATTAGAAGTCAACACTATGGTGAGTGTCTTCTACAGGCCACCTGGTCAGAAAGAAGTAGATAAGACCTTTTTCACCCATCTCGAAGAAGGCTGGTCTTTATGGACGGATTTACCCACCCTAATACCTGCTGGAAGGACAGGGTGGCAAGGCACAAGGAATCTAAAAGTTTTCTGTAGTGCATTGATAACAAATTCCCAACTCAGGTGATGGAGGAACCCATAAGGGGAAGTACTCTGCAGGACCTCATGCTTGCCAAGAAGGAAGAACTTATTGAGGATGTGAAGGGTGGGGGCAGCTTTGGTTACAGTGGCCATGAGATGGTGGACCTCAGGATCATGAGAGAAGAGAAACAAGCAAAAAGCAGGATGACAGCTCTAGACTTCAGGAAAGTAGACTTCGGCCAATTCAGGGACCTGCTTGAAAGAATCCCATGGGATACCATCCTGGAGAGCAGTCCTGGAGAGCTGGTTGCTTTTCAAGGATCTTCTTTTCTCTTCTAAGATCAGTGGTCAATCTCAAAATACAGGAAGTCAAGTAGTGGCAGCAGGAGGCCTGCATAGATGAGCAAGGAACTCCTGGCAAAACTCAAATATAAAAAAAACAGTGAAGAGAAGGAAGCAGGTACAACTGATGTGGGAGGAATATAGAGACACTGAGCATGCAGGGATGGGGTTAGGGAAGCCAGGGCACCTCTGGAGTTGAATCTGGTGAGGGATGCGAAGGGCTGTACTGGTGTACTGGGTCTGGCTGGAATAGAGTTAACTTTCCTCATAGCAGCTGATATAGTGCTGGGCTTTGCACTTGTGGCTAGAACTGTGTTGATAATACACCACTGTTTTGGCTGTTACTGAGCAGTGCTTACACAGCATCAAGTCCCCCCAACCTCCCACCCACCGAAAAGCTGGTAGACTAGGGGTGGGAAAGAGATTGGGAGGGGACATAACTGGGACAGCTGACCCAAACTGTTTGAAGGGGTATTGCATACCATGTGACATCACGCTCAGTGATAATAGCTAAGAGAAGGTGGTGAGGCGGGGGGCATTTGTTATTAAGGTGCTTGTCTTCCGAAGCACCCGCTATGCATAGAGGCCTGCTTCCGCGGAAGTTGCTGGGCTTTGCCTGCTGATAGGAAGTAGAAAATAAATCTCCTTTGGTTTTGCTTTGCTTCCTCATACAGCCTTTGGGAGTTTTTTTGTTTTGTTTTGTTTTGTTTTTTTCCATTGAACTGCCTTTATCTTGACCAACAAGATTTTTCATCTTATTCTCTCCCCCTGTCCCACTGAGGAGGGGAGTGGTAGAGTGGCTTCATAGGTACCTGGCATGCAGCCAAGGTTAACCCACCACAACTGGGTATGTCTGGGATGGAGTTAACTTTCCAGCCTATAAGGCAGCAGCAGGTGTGGTGCTGTTAACCGACTAGAAGGGCAACAAAAATGGTTTTAATAGGTACATCAGCAACAAAATGAAGATTAGGAAAAGTGTAGGCCCACTACTGAACGGAAATGAGGACTTGGCCACAAAGGACAAAGGAGAAGGCTGAATTACTAAATGCCTTCTTTGCCTCTGTTGACTGGTAAGTCTGGCCTTCACCAACCCCAGGTCCCTCAAAGCAGTGTGAAAATACAGAGCGAGGAAGACTTACCCTTGGTAGGAGAGGGTCAGGTTAGGAAACTTTTAAAATTGCTTCAACATTATTTTTCTGAATATATATATCACAAGTCATATGTGTTCTGTCATGATGTGTGATGATGCCTTATCTTTTGTTGTGTTTGTAAATTGAAGGCTAACTAATTATTTTCATAAATTTGCATGATGCTGTAAGACAATTGCAAAAGTGATTTTGAAAATTAGTGAGTGGGTGCTCTTTTATCTAAAACATTAGGAACCTCAGCTTTAACAAGAGAACAATTTTTTTTCACCAAGAAAAATCAGTGAAGCAGAAATATAGGGTCATTCTTTCTTATATTTTCAGCAATGAAAAATTTGTGTAATAAACAGTGAGAAGCTAGTATCTAAAAGAATAGGCAGCAAGACTCGAAGGAGGAGGCAGAATAGGTACGTCAGAAGGCCAATGGAGGTTTCTAAACCACCTTCACCAAAATTGAATTTTGAACCAAATGCAGAACTAGTGGAGGTATATGAGTTTATTTTCATTATATTTGTAACATTTCTGAAGGGGCAATTTTTAGAACATATTGGAGTTTGAAAAAGCTTGAGTTTAGGAAGGTAATAAAGAAAAGCTCTGGAGCAGCTTAGGTGAGACTATATGAAGTCTTACATTGTACTGAGATAGTAACAAGTGCAGAAGTGAAAGAGAGAAAATGATCAAAGTCTCAAAATAAACCTAATTTAATATTGGAAGCATATCATAGTATTTATTGTTAAAGATTAGAGCTTCTCTTCAGTTTCTTATGATTAGGAAAAACACTTGGTACTTCAGCAGTTCTTCATCTTAATTCCCAAGCAGGTCATGAAGATCTTTCTAAAACTGATGTGAGTTATATACATAATGGATTTTAAGGGAATGTAATAGAACATTAAATGTATAAGCTGATATCGGTATTCATGTTTCATTTTCCCGTAAAAATGACAGATGGGTTGTTTTAACAAATTCTCAGGAGAAAGCATTAAAAAGAGTGATGAAATGAATATGCAATTCATAGGAGACTGTTATGTAAAGGACCATATTGAGGAACTTAGAGGCCTTCTCTTTCAGTAAGTTTTTAGTGAATTAAGATAGTATATGTGAAAGACTGAGCAAAGCCTGCAAATTGCAATGTCTTTGTTCTTCCTTTTTTGTGCAGTTAAATACTCCAATAAGAAATTATCAACTAGCTTATGCTAGTTTTACATTACATTTTATATATATTCAACAAACTATGGTCTCAGAAAAATTGAAGTGAAACCAGTACAGTGATTTCAGGATGCATGCAAAGACAAAATAAACACCATAAAATTTCTAAATACTGTTTGTTTCTTACACTTTGAATAGTAAGTAAGTTTATGTATACCTTTTTAATAATGTGGGAGGGAAGACCTTATCCTTCATTTTTCTGTCATTCGTAAACGAAAGTATCTGTGTTACTCTTCCACTGAGCTTTTCTCATATTTTTGCTTGGTAGTTGAGAGCAGTATGAGCTTGAAATTAAAAACACGTGAAAGTTCTGACAAACTTACAGTGCCTGGAAATTATTACAGAGGCAGACATCCTGTGTGTTCTGGAAAGCAAGATGCCATGTGACATTTCAGAAGCTTATTAAACCTGAAAAAAAAATCAAAACTACTTGTTATTTTAAGAAGAGATACTTCAGAGAAAGTAAAATCTGATTTTACCTTTAATAAGTTACTAGAAATTGAAATAGCAAAGCATTTTTTCCCAAAGTCTAGGGTTTTGTTTTTGCATTTGTGCCTTACACAATTTTCCAATAAAGATTTAAATTCCATAACTGGAATTCACTGCAGCATCTTGTCATATGTCAGGTTGGCAGTTTCAGAACACATGCTAAAATATATTCGTGTAATAAGCTGCATGTGAATTAAGATTTGCAAAATGATACTATCTCTTGAAGTTACTGAATAAATTTGGTTTTTCAGTGGCTGTAATGAAATGGAAGTAATAAAAATGTCAACATGATAGCAGCAGTACCTCTCAGAGTCTGAATTACTTAGGATTTATACATATTCCATTTAGATTGTATTTATTATTTATTTGTATTTCATTTACTTCCAGGTGGAACTAGTCTTATCAAAGCAAGAGCTATATCTGGCAGCATGGTTTTTAGTACTCAATACAACCTTGTTATGCTGAGTACTCTACTGCCTTTCATATTGACACATTAACACAAATACTAAAAGCACTAATTCAGCTAAGTGAAGATTTTTCAGAAATGCCAGTACTTTTGAAGTAATTGGGTAGGCAGAGTTGTCTCAGAAGTGTGGTGTCTTTATTGAATATCTCATGGACAATAATGAAAGTATCATTATAGTTTTAATCCAGTGTCAGAAAAGAGGGAGTATATGAATTAATTCAAAGCTAACAAGGTCATATGAAGTATTACGAATTAAACAAATAATTTGTTATATAACATAATAGTGTCCCTGTTTATTAACTGGACATCACTTGTTCTTTTTTAGAATTCTAACCTCATTCATCAAAAGGTTTCTCCTCCTGTGGAGCAACAAGGATCTCCAATTTTGTCATTCATTACTCTGGAACAATTCAGTGCCATTCGCCTTGTGCAGAGTGTCCATCAGTCACTTGCTTCTTTAAGTAAGGTCATCAGAGGTACCTCATTACTGAGTTCTGAAGTACAAAGACTAGCAAGTGCACTGCTAAATCAGAAGGTAAGTCATTTAGTCATGAATTTACATTTTAAGCAATGAAGAAAACAAAGGAAACAACAAAATTCTGATACATGTTTTCATGTCACCATTTGCTCTAAGTTCTTTTATTGATAGAAACTCTAAAATGGAGTTCTTTTATTGATAGTAAAACAGAACCATGTTTTTTCTGGAATGAAAACCCAGAAAAATGTTGCTTCAAGTACTTGCAGAAGCTTCTGAGTATATTATACTTTTATCAAGCTTTCTCTTAAGGACAAATCCAATAATATTAGAAGTCATGGAATACTATTTCCATTTCAAATACCAAATCATGCTAGATAAGTCACATGTGTTAGCCGGTAGAACATGTAAATGTGTCCCTCTTCTTCATTTTTACAGTTTCTTAAAATTTAAGTTTTACTGCAGTTGTAATCACAATTCGCTCTCTGCATTTATTCAGTATGGATTATTGCTATATCACACCAGACAAGCTGTGCGTATCATATCAACACATTATCTCACCCTGTATTTTTGATATGCAACTGTAAATGTTAAACAGTATAAACTGTTTATTCTGCTCAGCATCTTCAGTATTGTGAATTATTCCCCAGGTAATGATTTACATCAATTCTCTTTTACATAAGTAGGAGAATCTTGCAGATTCAATTTCAGTGTGCTTTACAGATTCCTGTGGAGTAGGTACAATTAGTGTTTTCATCGTTATTTTATAAGGAAGAAATCTAACCCAGGATCTTTTAAGCCTTTCTTTTTGAAGTCACTGAGAAACTTGTATGGGGAGATCTTGCAGGATTTTATTCTCAAGTGTTATTTTACAGAGACATTATGATGATGACAAAATAATCACGTAGAGGAATTACACCAGATTCACTTCACCACAGACCCACACAACTGCATGTTAAAGTCTGAGGAGGCAGTCAGCAAAGGAGTGGGAACCTGTGTCTGCAGTTGAAAGATGGCTTTCCAAGAAAAAATCAATTTATGCCTTTTTGAAATGTTTGTGGAACCTACTGATGTTTCCTTACTGAATAGCAGATTTCTTCTAAGTTTTCCATCAGCGCCGTATCTCTGTGGGCCACATAAAGAATTAGCAGGAATATGACCTTCCTATTAGTGGTTGTATGCTTTGATCATTATATTACTTGTATTGCCTTCTTTCTTTGTAGATCTATTTGATCTCCAGATTATTTAATTTCATTCAAATTGCTATCTTAAAATGTAATGATGATGGTTTTGAAATGGATACTTTCAGTAAATATATTTTTATTTCAGTGTCCTGTCACATGGCAAAGCAAGTGGGAAGGTCCAGAAGATCCTTTACAGTATCTTAGAAGTCTTGTAGCTCGAGCACTTGCTATACAGGTAATTTTAAAAGAGTTTTTTAAAAAAGTTTTACCTCCATACGCTGATGTTCAGTGACATGGTATATTATGTGAATTGCACTACAGTAGGCCTTTCCAAACTCAAGTCCCAAAGAGTTTTAGATGTGTGAAAAGGCACATAAACATTTAAAGGTAGAATAGATAGAAATGTGAGGACAGTAGACTGAGCAATTTGAAGTCAGTAACTTTAAATACAGTAATGTTGTTAGTTATTTCATGGTAGATTTACATCTTAGATTTTAGTCATTAGTCTTTCTGATGAACTGGTGGGAAAAAAAGGTGGATTTATTTACTCAGATGAATCTTTACATGTAAATCAAGACATACTGTTTAATCTCATAGAGACATACCTGTAAAGAGATAAAGTAAAGCAGTTCTAATAGACGTAATGTAGAAATTCATAGAAGACTAGTCTTTGAAGCAAATAAAGAAAACATCTGCATTCTCCAGTTTTACAAGGGGCTATAATAGAAGGTGCAGAGTCTGACAACAATTCTGTCAATTTACAGTCTGACAGTGAAGAAGGTAATTTTTAGTTAGGGTAAATCTGTCTATACTTTGATTGACAGAAGATGTATATTTAAGATAATAGGCAGACAAATAAAAAAGTAATTTATCTAAATTAATTAGTATTTAAGGAAACAGATTGGATCATGTTGGATACATAGAGAGGAAACTGAGAGAACCTTCCAGAGAGGAAAGGTTCCTTTAGGAGGGACAGATCTTGTATTACATCCAGGCAATAAATAGAAAGCTGCTGGTTTTGACCTTGATTTTTTTGGCTAATGCTTAATTTTTCTTTATACTTTCATTCACAAAAAGGATCAAATTATAAACAAAGTGTAAATATATATAGTAACAAGTGATAATGCATGTTCAGATGTTATTTGGTCATACAACTAGGATTGAACTTAGTGCTTTCTGTCTTTTGTCTATTATAGTCATTATTATTGAAAAAGCATCATTTGTGGCTGAGTCAGCAGTGTTTGTAATCCTCAGGAGCACCTTGCAGTTTGTGACCTCTGCCTTTATTTGGCTGCGACCAAAATACATGCAATTTTCCTTACTTACATGATTTTTTTTTTTTAAATGGAAGCCTGAGATTAGAGTTCAAACTCCCATAGAAAGTGGAGATAATGTGGCAGAGTGTAACAGGTTGAAATTAGTGTTAATTAATAATAGATGATTTTCAACCAAGGATATTCAGAATTTTTATTTCCATATATTACTTCAGTCAACTATTGACAAATGTGCTGCATTATTTTACTATGATAGTAATCTTCCTTCTCATTATTCAAACTGCTGACAAAATTGTACATTTGGATTACTCATTTTTATGAAAGTTTTAAACAGTTATTTCCTGTAAGAGAGGGACAGATTATTAAGGCAGAGCTTTACAGTAGATATTTAACTGTATCCATAAACAGTAAAATATATTAATTTTTTTGTTAGTGACAATAGAAAGTAGTGACAGTTGACCAGATACTGGTTCTTATATTTTTATATGTTTTTTTTAATGTCAAATATGTAATACAGTTGTATTTGAAGCAATTCTTAATGATACATTATCAGTCTGTTTTGCTTCTCAAGCTTCTAGTCAGTTCACATCTGAAATACAGTTTCTATGTTTTTATCTTTTTATGCATTTTATCAGAAAAATGTTGATTACTTCTAACTATGTATTTGAATTGAATCATCTTTTTCCTTGAATGTGATTCCAATTCATGTTTGTGCATATTACACTAATATTTTGATTAGCCTTCATCATTTTTTAATTAACTTTCCTTTCTTGTGACTTTTCATTATTGATTTTATAAATGTAATTTATCACTAGTTAATTCTAGATTTAGTATTCAGAAATTCAATAAAGGCTTCAATAAAGATTTTCTCATAACTCTGAAAATTATCTTCAGATTTATATTTCAATAAAGGCTGTATATTGGATCGGATTAGTTTTATAAGACCAACTCCATCATCATGATTTTTGATAGTTACTCATACCTCTCTCTGTTTCATACTATAATATAGTGACTTCTGCCTTTACCATTTGAGACAGATTTGATTTAGGTATTTTTCAAGCGGAAAATAGGAGACATTGAAACACTAAAGTTGTACTGAAAGATTGCATCTACTAACGATGCAGAAAGTCTCTACTTAGGTTATTAAAGGCTGCCTTGTCAAGATGTTTGCTGCCAGTGCATAAAATAATAAAAGCAACTGCTTTGTTACAAACATTTAATGGGGATGGGGAGAAACCCAAAGTATAGGCCAGATGGTAGAATAATTATAGCAGAATTTATAGAAGTGTAAAGATGTTCTGAGAGTATTACACAACAACAGACAGAAAAACAACAGGTGTTGCATTTCTCAGGTCTGAATTCACTCAGTAAAAGCAAAATAAAGGAAGGAAATCTGCCTACTTAAAGTGTGAACAAATTAGTATATGCAAAATGCAGTAGAGCCATGTTTGGCTGTGTATTATGTTGTGGTGATACAGCTGATGGAAATATGTGATTTCTTCCTAGGTGGAAGTTCTGATATTTGGATGGTAGCTTTTGCTTTAAATTAAAACAAAAATTCTATGTATTGAATATTCTTCTAAGATGAAGAGTTCTGAATACTTTTCAATGACATTGAACTTTACAATATCATGTTTCAGCTTGTCTGTCTACAGTGATTTATTTGCTATCAATATTACGATATGAAGCTTATGAATCATCATAGATCTTTGTGTTCATTGCAATTCTTGGTCCTTATATTCCCAGTTACCTCGTGGTGACATCTTAAATGTGTTCTGTGGTTTCCCTCTCTCATGGTACGTGGTTATAGCTCAGCAATAATATACATCATTGTATAACAGAATGTAAGTCCATCCCAGTCTGTAGATAAGTGTCTTCTCATGGCTATGGATACCAGCAAGAGAGAAAGAGAGGAAGAGATCCAGAACTACATCTATTAAAAGCCAAAAGAGCAGCCCAAGCAAATGTCAGATGAATATCAAAATTGAAAAAATGTTTCGGGTCAATAAATTGGAACTTACTTGCTCCTACAAGAACTAAATCAAGAGCTTAATTTCACTTCTTCCAAAAAAACCCTCACTCTTATTCCAACAAGACCTTGTATTTTAAATGAAAATATGTAGTTCATTCTTTTGGACTGAGCTACTTTTATGTCATCTGTAAAAACAGTTCTTCCTTTGGATGGCTCTTTGGTCAGACAGCAGCTTAAAAGACTTACAGCGTATTCTGAAAATGAAGACAGTTTGACCTCAGAATCATAAACACTACTTTCAGAGTTCTAATCAAGGAAATGTTTATGAATACATATACATGTTTTTATTTGCATAGGTTATGAAAGTTCTTATTGAAAATATGTGTTTATCTATAAAGTCCTCTTTTGAGGCCATATCTGAACCACTTGTTCAGTTTTTGGCTGTTCAAAAAAACCATTGCCCAGGTTGCCCAGAGAGGTTTGTGGACTCTCCACTTTTGGAGATATACAGAACCAGAGTAGACAACGCCCTGAGCAACCTAAACTGACATTGAACTTGTCCCTACTTTGAGCTGCAATTGGATCAGATGACTCTCGGAGGTCCCTTTCAACCTAAATTCTATAATTTTGTGATTTAAAACTTCACCACTGTACCTTTTGTGTCACATCTGCTCTAACGAATATGCACTGATTTGTACCACTTCAGTGTAGTACTTCTCTGTGAAATGTTAAATATTCAGTAATGTTATATCTAGTTATATGTCCTGAAAATTTCAAATGTTTCATGTATTGCTTAGACATACATAGTGGCACTTACTAAGATAATCAAGAGAAAACAGACACAAGTTGCAGAAGGGAAACTCTGATTAGGAATTTGGAAGGACAAAATCATGTTGAGGGTGGTCAGACACTGGAACAGGTGGCCCAGAGAAGGTTGTGGAATATCTACCATTTGAGATACCGAAAATATCATTGATCAAGCCCCTGAGCAACCTGCTGTAGGCTGGCCCTTCTTTGAGGGTGGGATGTCGGACTATAAGATCTCCAGAGGTCTTCCAACTCTATGTATTCTATGATTCCATGATACTGTAGGATACTTTAAAATTTCATGCAGTAGGTATCAAAATGACATACAAATTATTGCTGCCAAATGTTTAATTTACGAATAAATTATTTCTGTAACATATTGTCATGGTTTAGCCCCATATTTCTGTGTCTACACAAAGGTATGCTTTGCTGAACAAACCATTTGATAGTCTGAGCAGTAATCCCATGTCGCAGTGTTCTGTTCAACGGAGTGTAAATAGCTTTAGCATGAGCCAGCATGGTGTGTCCCAGGATGCCATGTTACAGACATGGCCATGCTGTCGCATAGTTCCTTTGTTTAGACTGGGGTTACATTAGACACTGTTTCCATTCTGTGATCTCCTTCCTTGTAGAAAAATAGATTTCCTTCTCTGCCTTTTCATTGTGGTATATCTTGGGATATGTATCCCACAGAGTTAAACAATTTCTGATTAGACTGCTTTAATGTGGTTGATAAACATTACATACTGTGCTGCTTTTGGCTGGGGTAGAGTTGGTTTTCTTCATGGTAGCTAGTATGGGGCTATGTTTTGGATTTGGGATAAAACTGTTTTCAATAAAGAGATGTTTTAGTTGTTGCTGAGCAGTGCTTACCGAGAGTCCAGCCTTTTCTGCTTCTCACACCACCCCACCAGTGAGTAGGCTGGGGGTGCATGAGAAGCTAGGAGGGAACACAGCCAGGACAGCTGACCCCAACTGACCAAAGAGATATTCCATACCATATGATATAATGATCAGCAGATAAAGCTGGGGGAAGAAGGAGGAAGGGGGGGGATGTTCAGAGTGATGGTGTTCATCTTCCCGAGTAACCGTTACACATGATGGAGCCCTGCTTCCCTGGAGATGGCTGAACACCTGCCTACCCATGGGGAGTGATGAATGAATTCCTTGTTTGGCTTTGTTTGTGTGTGCGGCTTTTGCTTTACCTGTTAAACTGTCTTTATCTCAACCCACAAGTTTTCTCACTTTTACTCTTCTGATTCTCTCCCCATCACACCAAGGGACTGAGCGAGCGGCTGCGTGGGGCTTGGTTGCCAGCAGCGGTTAAACCACAACACATACATGTCTGAGAGTTAGGTTAAGCTTTAATAGTTGCTAGTAGAGGAGAGTTCTGTGACACAGGCATGGCTGAAAGATTTCTCTGAATTTTGACAGCCTCGAGAGAGGGTGTTAACAGAAAATAAATGACTTATAAAAAGAGAGAGAGAGACTGATGGCTGCAGTCGAAGGGATCATTATTTCAGAAGAGGAATAAGGACTGAGAGAGAGATAGTTAATGGAAAATCTGTATCTCACGAGATGTTGACCAGTGAAAATGAACCATAGAAAAGTAAACAGTTCTCTGTTGGCTCTCCTTATTGTAACGGAGCCTTCAAGCTGGTACTATAAAACAAATTACCATGGTGCACTCATCATGAGTAGTGCCTAATATATTGAATTTAGTCACACCAACTCCATCACAATATGGATTTCAGCATCCTTGCTCCAGACCTCTGCAAAGGAATTATGTCTGATGTAGTCCCGACTTTGTCCAAGGATTATGGTAGGCAGTCTTGTCTGTTATCTGCAAATGAATATTATGTGCCACTGCAACTTCTTATGAGTGAAGGTGGGAAGTAGGACCACAATCTCTTTTAGAAGGAGAGGACACTGAAGTTTCTTTGAATGTTTGTCCCCTTTGCTCTGCACTTTTTGTAGTTTCTGGTTCTACCAAGGAATAGTTCTAGCCCTTACACTTCCTTACCCAGTTATACTCTATGTAACTCCAAAAGCAATCTAGCACCTAGTAACTGATGTATTTAGTTGTGGAGAAAGAAAAGACTAGAAGGCATGAAGCATGAAAGTATTGTCTAACTGGATTCTGTATTTATTGATCATATAGGCAATATATGAAAAGTAGGTATATTTGGCATACATCTCTCATGAACTTGTCAGTATGATGTTACAGTTCTTATGCAGCATCATCATTCTGGTATCTTTATTAAACACAGGATACAGCAATTCATGTAAAGTTAAGTTCCTGTTTTGATAAAAATAAATTCATTCAGTAACCAGAATGAGATCACATTTGCTAATGCTTTTTTCAGCTATGCCTTACTGCACATCTGCTTCTGGCACATGGTTAGCTAGCATGTTGATGCTAATGGGCTCAGAATTTTTATGCTGTAACACTGTGCTGTTGTGTTACTATCAGACTTCGTGAACAAAGAGGGGGTTTCTGAGGCATGCCAAACTAAAATAAAGAATAGTATTTTACTTAAAGCAGTAACCAGCAGTTTTGGTCTGCATGAAGGAAAGGAAAATGAGAGGAAAAAGGAAAGGATTTTAAAACAAAAATAAGACTTCAAATTAAATTCCTGTGTGGTTTACCGTTTGAAAGAGAGTATGTGACAACACCGTATCATATACCTGAAATACTGCAGTATTCACATGTTCATTTAATAAACAATAACTATCTCAGTAATCAAGAATCTCAAGAAATCCTTAAGGATTTCACATTAAAAAAAAATTACCACAAGGGAGCAAACTGTTGTATGCCAGTTGCTCCTGAGAAGCTACACTTACCCGCTCTGTGCTCAATGCCAGAAAAAATACCTCTGTTTCATTTCTTTGGAGTGTAACACAATTACTCCTGCTGGTATTTACCACTGACTGCCAACACTTAGGAGCACACCTATGGAACAGCTGCTGCACTGTGAGGAAAATAGGACTCTAGCATAACTGCTTGATTGACCTTTGCTTAATATCAACTCCGGTTAACGGAATATTTACTCCTCTAACAGTGCTACTCGCCATCCTTTGCTCTCAGACTTATCCAAAGTCCTGCATTTTTTTTTCCCTAGTAACTTTGAATCCCTCTAAAACTAGTGGAAGAACAGAATTGTACTCTGTGGTTTCTGGCTATGCATATTCATATAACACTGGATACAATTTTCCATCTAGGCACAGAAATGAAATCACTTCTGGAGTGATTTATATGATTTTCTCTTTCAATAAAAGTTCTCTTCTGGGACCACACCAACAGAAAAATGCAGTAGAAGAGAATACATTTGGAATTAATTAAAACAGGTGAAGGAAAAGTACCTGATTCATTGTAGAGGAGTTCTGTGATCCTAAAGTTGTATAAATGATAATGTGGAAATCTGTCAGCCTCTTTATTCCTTCCACTGTTCAATATGAGGTGCTCAGTTTGGTCTGGGATTATAGAAGATAAGGGAGGCTTCTCACTGAAAATGGAATAGGTCCTTGTTGGATGTTAAGGTACATGAAAAAATATTATTTGAACCACCTGAGATGGCATTTAGAGATCTTTTTTTTTTGGTAAAAAAAATTTTAAAAATCCTTTTATTGTACCAAGCAGAACCTCACGTTAATTGAAGTTTTGAAATATCCTGCTAGGAATCGCTTTGCCAGCATTTTGTGTATTGCTGATAACTTTTGATATTACATGTATAATCATCATATGCTAAATTAATCTATCATGGACAGTTCAAACTTAAATTTCTAGTTTCATTGTAATAAGAAAGATACAGGAAATATGGAAATAATGGAATATTGAAATAAAGAGTTGCAAAGAAAAGTGTACAATAGATTTTATTATTTTATTTTGTAATATAAATCTTTTCAGAGTTAGGATATTTGGACTTGTAGACCACATTATTGGTATAATAGAAATTATTGATATAATGTAAATTTATTTTTAAAAATAAGTTATACACCATTTCAGCTTTCATATGCCTTTTCCCAGGTGTTATATCTAACAGAAAATATATCATTAGTTCATACACTGAAAACTGCTTTTAGTGAGTTTATATCTTGACTTCTATGTTTTGAAGAAGTAAAACAAATCCTTAATTGCAGAAAACCTGTTAAAGACCATGTTATGGGAGGTAGGAATGAGGGAGCAGTTGGGAGGGCGTGGGTATTGGCCTGAGCCACGGAGAGACAAGCAGCTAGATTTTACACCATCTTGGAGCTGATGGTGTTCTTCTCACTGTAATCTAGATGGCAAGAGACAAATGCATGGATAATTTTGGCCTACCTGGCAGGAAAGGCAAAGTTTTCTACTGTGTTGGTGATGGAAGAAGGCCCTTGAGACTGAAATGCTACATGGCCATCCAAGGTCAATCAGAAGTCAAACAACTTTGCATCACTTTGACAAATGAAGTCAATGTGTGTTTTTATTGGAGCTGGGAGGGAGAGGGAAATGAAGATATTACAGCTAATCTCTTACAGGATTTCTCATTTTCAAGAAACATCACCTCAGTCTTTCTACAGCTTAGGTTAAATTTCCTTCCCTTCAAGACCTGAGCTCTTCCAAGCGTTATGGCAGTGGCAGTGGATATACTAGTGATAAATGATCCACTTCTAATAGAGTATTGTTGTCTTTTCAGACTAGAGCACTTCACTAACATGCTGCCTTGTGGTCATACAAGATGAAAAGGAGAATAAGCATAAGGATATTTTTTACACCTGAGTTGTAAAATACATTTTACTATAATTTTTATTGCATTTAAATCTTAAATTTTTTATTAAACAGCTTTGAATGAGCTATGTCTTCAGCTTTATGTAGAGCAGTACAAGCAATTACATTGCCTGTAATTTTTTAAATTAAATTTCCCTTTTGTGATCTAATGAAAGTTTTTGTTATTGTGTATTTCCTAGTGCTAATTAATTCTATGAGTTCAGAATTAATATCACCCATACTGGTCTTTTAATTGGCTGGACTATAAGCAACTATGTTCCTGACAGGGTTTCTCTTTAGCAGTTACATTAGAAGTTTATTTGATGACACCAATAGAGTGATTATATTAAATACAAGTTGAAATTATTGTGTCTACTTTTATTACACAAAACAATTTACAAAATTTGTCCTAACCAGAATGCAGAGTTACTGCTATATGATAAAAGAGATTGCTATATAAAGTCATTAAAAGAATCATGCAGACAAGAGTCATTAACTGTGTACATTGAGCTAATGAAAATGGAAAGCAAAAATCTTGTAACTGATTCATAATCATTTGGGTTGAGGGCTCATAATCAGTGATGTGACAGATAAAAAGATCACCGATTAAATGTTTGAACATGGTGGAAGTGTTACAGAGATGTGTCTGAAACACTCACTAAACTAAAATTCACCGCATCATATTTACTTGTACTTTGGGTAATTTTGTTACTTCCAATATGCTTCTGTGGAATTACTCGTCTGTCAGCAGTTCAAAGAATACAATAAAGTACTTCTTAAACAAGATAGTGATGCCTGGCAGGTGCGTTGTGTACTGAGAGTGTAGTTTCCAAGATTTTTTAATTCAGTGACTAGCGCAATTTCATAATCTTCTAGTTGTTGGTATTTAGAAAGGAGCGTGGTTTGTCTTTGTTTAGTGATAGCATGTGGAATCTTACTCTCTGATTATTTTCTGGCTTAATATTAAACGTTAATCTTTCTGTGCAGAAGTATATGGGTTATGACTACTTATAGAGTAGGTTATATAGTAACTTAACATTTATACTACATTACCATAGTCAGGACTGACTATACCATGTAAAGAAATTGTACCAGAGACGTACAGTATAAAATTTTCAAACCGTAGCCTTTTGAGCATGGACTGTTGCATAACCACTCAGGTACCTAAATAACTTGTCTGAAAATAGCAGATTCTTTAGTCTGAGATTGTTAGTGTTTTGAGGCTCAAACTCAGATTTCGTTATGTAAGACACATGGTTTATCAAGATTGCAAGGTGCAATGTGTGTGTCTGTTCTCATGTTGGTACATAATGCGTTGCGTTGATGGGAAATTCAAAGCTTGCTGCTCCTGGTAACAGGCTTCATAGCTGCATGTAAGAGTGGGTGAAAGAAGCAGGTTGGGGCACATGTTCTGTAAGGGTAATTGAGGCCAGTTATTCCCTCCACATCTATTAGTTTCATTTATTATCAAATATAAGAGAGGCCAGTTTTTATCTTACCAGAAATTCTGTGAATTCATGTCTCAAACTAATACACTAAAAATGGCAGCATCAACCTAATACTAAGATATTTTTAAAAAAATTCTTGATAAGTACTTATAAAAACTCTTACTGCAGATTGAAAATCGTTTCTGGAATTTAATATGAAGTTTACACGAAAGAATGATCTTAAAGCATACTTGAAAGGAATGCACTTATTTGCTTGAACTTAGTAAAGCAAAGACAGTAATAACAACCATTTAGATGGAAAACATAAACTATTCTGTTAGTAAAGGTGAAACAGGGTCTCAGCAGAATGCTAGAAACTTGATAGAAGTTTCATTGCACAAAGTGAGCTGCACTGTACAAAGGTTGGAACAGAAATTTGTTTAGAATGGTTGAGTCACATAAACTGCTGGTTTTCTTTATACTTCTAAATGGTGTTAATTTTATGTTTACCAGTTTGAAATAATTGAAATGAATGTTAATCTTTCAGGTTACCATATATTTACACAAACATTTTTCATTAATCATACTAATTGACAAACATTAACGCAAAATGTTGAAAAATCAAGCAATAACTTCAGGATT
>NW_010551127.1:30137-58053 GCF_000687285.1 Phaethon lepturus | reverse complement strand
TTCCCCCCCCTCCCCCCCCCCACCCCCCCGGCTTTTAGAATTGGTTAGAAAAAGCAGAGAAAGAGAAACTACTGTCAGACACTCTTGACCTTTCAGACCTATTTCATCCAGACACATTTCTCAACGCCTTACGCCAGGAGACTGCAAGGTGAGGGAAAAATAATCTATTTATTTATGTGTGCTAATATGCCATTGTTCCCTATGCATGAAATGATTATTTCATTTTCAGGACGCATATCCAACAAGTTATAGAAAATCCTGTTATTAGCCACCTCACTTTTATTACTTGCAGTGAAGTAGAATTGCTGTGAGTTACTTGTTTAAATGCTGATTGTTTTTTATTTTAGATGAAATTAAAAATGTATTTTTCTTCAAAGTAAGACTTAGTATGATATGATACACATTGAAAATACATTGGTTTTCTTTTTTTATTTCATTTGTGGTGTTACATGTCTCTAAGATTTACTGTATATATGTTTCCCTTGCAGAGTAATGAGCTGTTCAGTGGACAGCCTTAAATTTACAGCATCGTGGAAAGGGCGAATACAGGAAGGCAAAATCCAAGTTAAGGTATTTTACTAGGACGTTTTACTAGCATTTTATGAGGATGTTTTATTATCATAGTCCAAGTCATCTGTCCATAAACTTTCTGGAAAACTGAGCTATAAATACATTGGTGTACCTGAGATAAAAAGGTGGATTAATGGTATATTAGTAATGGTATGTATAATGGACAGCTACAAAAATGGTAGTGCAAAAATTCCACAGAAATGGGAGAAGGAAAGCAGTTATCTTTTTACCCCCACCCCCTAGTCACAGTCCTTATTTAAAATTTAAAATTATTCTAGCTCCATTCTCTTCAACAACTTCTTAGGTAAAAATTGAAGCTGCAGCTCCATTAGTTAATATCTTACTGTTGTCCAGAACGATTGTGGCACGTAGCATGAGGAAATACACATGTAAATCTGTAGGTCGAAGGCCCTGTGTTAGAATTTGCCAAATCATTGAAAAGAGACTTTTAATGACGTAAACAAACCAAAGTAAACACACCAAAGTAAACTATAATATGACTGCCTTTGATATCTTAAAAACCCAACAATTTTTTCATGGACACTTAGGACTACAGCGAGCAGCCGTAAAGTCACTACTGATTGCTTAGACAGCAAAGTAGAGATGAATCCTCAAATGGTTTAGTTTAGCATCTTAACATTTCAGGTGGCACTGCCACTTTGGCTGAATCCAGACCTCTTTGCTCCTGTAGGGAGTTCACAAAATAAGTTTTCTATGCTACGTGTTCCAACAGATGCGTTGGTCCCATGATAATAACGCACAGCTCGATGTGCTGTGTTCAGCACGGACCACGGCACTTAAAACGGCATTCTTACAGAAAGACGGGTGAATAATGCAGGGCACTTAACCACGCGACGAGGTAACGATGTGCAGCTAAAGCAGAGAGATGGCTCGACTAGGAGAGGGAAAGTAAGTGGCAGGACACTTTCTGTAGTCTGATAATGCAGGCAGACACAAGGCTGTGGGAGATAGTAGGGTTCTGGGTTGGCTGCTGACACGATCTAAAATTATTAATACAGAACGTGTAAGAATTCATATTCCTAAAATATTAATAGATTGTAAGGCCAGAATAGGTAATTGTAATAATCCAATCTGACCTTTATATAATACAGTCTTTTGAACTTCGTTGAATGAATTCCTGTTGGAACTAGAGAATATAATTTAGAAAATTATTCAATCTTGGTATTTAAATAAGAGCATTGGTTGCCTACTTCATTCAGTGAGAAGCAAATGGGATTCTAGAACCTGGAGATAAATAAACCAAGGGACTTGTAGGGCAGTTTGGTTCCCTGGGATAAACCTGGGATATGATAAACCTCGGAGCCTGCAAATCACATGTTCTGACATTCCAAATTCAGCCAAAATTTCTAAGTCCATAGCAGTGAGCCAAAACTGAGTTTCACATCTCAGACCATTCATTCTAGTAGGCTAACTATCAGATGCAGATTCTGGAAGCCTGGACTCATTCAAAACCATCCTACTATCTTTGAAAAATATCAGAAGTCAATGTCAAATACCTGAACTCTATGCATGAATAATATTATCTAAGTATTTTAATATGCTAAAAAATACTACAATATTTCACAGTTGCTAGATTGAAATAGCTGCTTGGAGACAAAAGAATTAAACGGTAATTAGAGGAAAGAGTTTTATAACAACACTCCAGTTAGGTGTATTGAAGCTTATAATTCTTGATTATGTGCAAATTTATGGGTAGATTTTTGGTAATATTCGTTACAATACACTGTTCGCAGTCACTGATAAATGTAGGCAAAAAGGTTAACATATGTTCTCTATTGCTTTACAAGAATGAGTCATGTTCCAAGAGGAATCAAAAATAAAAAGAGGATTTTTGACTCTCTCCTTCCAGGAGAGGGCTGGAACACTTCTGTGAAGAAAGGCTGAGAGAATTGGGGTTATTCAGCCTGGAGAAGAGAATGCTCCGGGGAGACCTAATTGCAGCCTTCCAGTACTTAAAGGGGACTTATAAGAAAGATGGGGACAGACTTTTTAGCAGGGCTTGTTGCAACAGAACAAGGGGTAATGGTTTGAAATTAAAAGAGGGTAGATTTAGACTAGATCTAAGGAAGAAGTGAGGGTGGTAAAACCTTGGCACAGGTTTCCCAGAGAGCTGGTAGATGCCTCATCCCTAGAACCATTCCAGATCGGGTTGGAGTGCGCTCTGAGCAACCTGATCTAGTTGAAGATGTCCCTGCTCACTGCAGGGGGTTGGACTAGATGGCCTTTAACGGTCCCTTCCAAACCAAACTGTTCTATGATTCTATGAATTTTCTTCAAGTGCATATTCTCTGCCACAAGAATAGTAGAAGCATTTAGGTGAGTGGTTATTTTCAACAAAAGGTAATAAACCTGTTACGTTTACTCACTTGATATGAATATTATCCTTTTCTCAGTAAGAGCAATATTCAGTGAATCTGTATTAGGAAGTATTCATCAGTATCTTCACTGCTCCTTTGAATCTTTGAAGTACAGAAAGGCTTTGGAACCCTTTGCCATGCTGCATGTTTAGATTCCTTTTCATGAGTCCTTCCTTGTGTTCATGGAAATCTGAGGAGAAACTTTCACATTAGTAAAGCTAAATACCACATGGACTGTAACTAGGGCATGATTTTTCATTTCAGAAAAATCATCCCGTAAAATGTGTCTTGTTTGATAAGGATTCTCTGGATTACACGTTAAGCTTGGTTCACATGAGCAATATGAATTTTAATACTGGTAAAGTTCACATTGTATCTGCAGTTTCAAGAATTCAGGCTAACCACGTAGAATGGGGAGCTATTTTGAGTGGGGACTCAAAAAATTCAATCAGCAGAATAGATAAGTCCTTAAACTTGCTGTGGTGAGGTAGCTGGGACCCTGTTTTACCCCATCTGACTTTAGATACCTAAATTGGAAATTGGAGTTTACCAGCCTTATTTTGTCCATGAAGAAAGGCATACACCAATACAGATCTTAAATGAGTTAACTTTCAGGAGATAGCTGTCTTTCTCCACTGACAGGAGAAAACCTACAATTGCTGTGGTCCTACCATAGTAGTTTTGGTCAATTGCCTGAAGGTAAAAGATTTGGGTTTTTTTAAATCTATCCCATTTTGGAAGTTTAAATAAACAGGTATCATGCAGACATAGGGTTCAGGAAAGAGTTATTTAAAGGTTTTCCAGACTTTATGCAAAAGGTATGTTAAGCTTATGCAATGCTGTTATGAAGCATACCAGTTATCTACTTGACAGTGCTGATAAAAAGATCTCCTTTTTGTAAGTGTAATACATGAATGGAAAATCTTACATAGGTGTGAAATAGAAGAAAACAAAGTGTAATCACAACAGGATGTTGTAAAAACAACGTTGAAAATGATAGCAAAAAAATAACGTGTTTACTTTTGTTGGCTTAGGCTACACATAATCCAGTTAAGTACATATGATGCTCAGTGAACCAGGCCACTACAAGTTTGACATTGTGTATCTCAGCCTTATGCTTAACTGTTACTTCCTCACTGGATATCCTTCTGTGTGCAGATAAGGATACTAAGAAATTTTTCCCATTTAAAAATTCAGTTCATAAGCAAAAGGAGATCTGTTTCCAGTTCAGTTGTGTGCAGAATAAGATAACTGAAATAAATGTAAAATGTTTCTTGGCATCCTATTCTGTATGCATTTATGAATGTATTTAGTTAATAGTATATATGCATAGAGATACATTTGTGTCTGCACAAATACCCTTTTTTTTGTTCCCTTTGGAAATTTTCCTTTCATTATGATTTATTGGGTTTGAGTTTAGAACCTGCCTGATCATACAGCTCTTTGTCTATAAGATAAACTCAGATATACCCAATCCTGCTGTTTTCCTCCCCCTTGGCAACTTTCAGGTATTCAGATTTTATTATCGAAGTTGCATGAACCTGAATTAATTTTTCTTTGCTAAGCCACTCTCTTCTTATGGAAGACAGATCTTCAAACTATCAGAAAGTTTGTGATAAAATATTGGTAGAACTGGTAAATGTGTTTTATTTTTGTCAGAAGATTGGATTTGTTGATACTGCATGTTCCTTCTTCACATGATTCAGACTGCAGGTTTAAAATCAGATCTCTCACATCCCCTACAAGAACCAGATCATGGTATAGGCTATTCTGAGGTTTATCAGTCTCAATTGATGCTAATGGTGCTATTTCACTTTGTGTGACTATTTCCAGCAAGAGACTTGATTCTGTACCCACATGGTTGGGAGACTGTTTTGGGATATGGGAGAGTCGTGCTCAAGTCCCTGAATCAATGGACATTTAGTTATTCTAATAGAATATCTTTGTTGAAGGAGTGGAACAATTAGGAATGCAGATGAACATTGAATTTAAACCTAAGATTCACACATATGTTATATAACTTTCTTAGTCACACTGTCAGTTAGTTACTGTTTTGAAGACATGTTCTTTGAGAATTTTTTTCTTGCCTTTAAGTTTTGGTGGCTTAGAATTTGTTCTGGTAAGGAAAGAAGGTGGAAATTTCATTATGATCTGCATGATGAAAATGCTTTTTCAGTCTTCCTGGACTTTTAAAAAATGGCATCGTGCTTCAGCAATTGTAGACATTTGGAATAACGTTTGTGTGCCAAAAATTTCAAATAATATACCCTGCGATCATCTGTAAGTCAGAAGTCTGATGTGCTAGAACTGTCAGTGTAAGTACAAAGTAGGCAGAGGAACACTCAATCAGGCCAAGAATACACCTGAATCTGAGTGGATTATCAAATCTGATGCTATATTATCAGTGTTAATTCAGGTGATGATAGTTTAAATGTATGATGTGGAGCAGATCTCTCCTAGTAGGATGTGATGAATATTTGCTTTAGAATCAATCTGTATAAAATGACACCTTCTTTAATATATTTTCAGATTGCTTTAACAAAAGGTACTGAAAATGTATGGCTATTGCAATATAATCACATATTGATATGCAAATACATCTCTTCTCTTTGCTTTGTGCACTGATTGTGCTGTTTTACAAAAGCAGGTAGTCATTCCTTTTGGCATTCCATTTTCTGTTACTACAGAAAAGAACGAAAGAAAGAAAGGAAGAAAGTTTTTAGGTAGTAAGTGCTATGAGCTTGGATAGAGCTTAATACAAATAGTGAAAAACAAAAATTTATTGCAAGACTATAATATTCAAATACATAATATAAGAATTAGTATAAAAACTATGCTCTTAGCAAGTTGACAGAAATCCTATTAGAAGGAACCCTGAGAAGTCTTTTTTTACAGTATACTTCCATCCTGAATTATCAAGAAATTAAAGATGGAGGCCTGTAGAGGTAACGAAGTGAAAATACGACTTCCTGAAGTCTACTGTATCTTGTATTAGTTTATGGAAAATTATGGCATTAAATAGTAATGAAAAACTAATTGCAGAGAATTTGAAATTTTGGAAACAGAGATTCTTTGGACCATGGTATCAGCATACTTTCTACAAATGTATTTTAAGGAAACATAATCTGTAATGTGTAACTGTTGTGGTTTAGCCCCAGCTGGCAACTAAGCACCACGCAGCCGCTCACTCACTCCCCCTACCCCAGTGGGACGGGGGAGAGAATTAGAAAAAAAAACGCGTGGGTTGAGATAAAAACAGTTTAATAGGGCAGAAAGAGAGAAGGCAACAACGATAACAACAATAATAATAATGACAAAGGAATGTACAAGAACAAGTGATGCCCAATACAGCAATTGCTCACCAGCTGGTGATCGATAGCCTGCCCTGAGCAGCGATTCCACCCCCCAGCTAGCTCCAGTTTATGTACTGGGCATGATGTTATATGGTAGGAAATATCTCTTTGGCCAGTCTGGGTCAGCTGTTCTGGCTGTGTCCCCTCCCATTATTATTATTCCCATGTATTATTCCCGTGCACCCCCAGCCTTCTTGCTAGCAGGCCAGCACGAGAAGCTGGACTGTCCTTGACTACTTAACAACAAATCAAAACGTCAGCACATTATCAATATTTTCTTATCCCAAATCCAAAACACAGCCTCACACTCGCTTCTGTGAAGAAAATAAACTCTATCCTGGCTGAAACCAGGACAGTAACAATAACCTTTCTGAAACCAAGCTAGTACCAATAGTTGCAAAATGCTAAATACTTTGTAAGAATTAAAAATTTAAAAATTATGGTCAACTCCAGACACTACTCTGAGCTGAGCTGCAAAAACAGTATGCATGCTAATTATAGATACTGTGAAATCCATGTCCTTCATAGTAGTTGTCATTCGCCTACAGTTTATCATAGAAATGAGAACATGGCTGTGGGAGTACGCAGCCAAACAGTATCTGAAAGTACATTATTCCAGTGTTTTATTTTTTCCAGTGTCTTTTAATATGGAATCAAAGTCAAAATTTTGGTCTTCACCTGCAAAGGAATTTCTATGATTGGTTGAAGTTTTCCAGGAGATCAAATGATGTTATTTTATATAACTATAACATCAAAGGCATTGGCGATATCAAAAGTATTGTGTGTGCAATAGAAAGATTCTTCAATAGGTGACACACTTCTATAGAAACTTCTTTTAGAGATGTTCAGGATGGCTGACCTTTGAACACGCTAACAATAAATTTTAAAACCTCTTCATCAGACCAGTCTTCCCTCAATAAACTCACCAAACTCACATATTTTTCAAACTTAACTCCATAACAAAATTCCCTGCAGAATGCAGGAAGGGCAGAAAAAAGAATGTATGAGATTAATCTTTTTAATATTTGTGTGATAGGGATAAATAAGAGCTTTAAAAGCATTCAATCAGAAGTGTAGTGAGATAAAGTGTCATCTAGGACCCGTGCATATAATCAAGTGAGGCCTTAATGTTAACAACAGAGAGCAGTAGGAAGGAGTCTGTGGGAAAACCTCAGTATAATCATTAGTAAGACTTTGTTCCTTTTGTGCCTTTTATGATATTTTTCTTCATATTCTTTGTTCTTTCAAGACAGAAGAGGCTCTGGAACCTATGTAGGCTATCATTAAAGACTATTGACACCCAAACTTCTCTTTTACTAGATAAAGCCAGCTTTTCCCAAAACCTCTCAGTGTGGAGAGATTTTGAGTTTGAAAAGAAATGGTACAAACTATCAAATGTTAACACTGTACCTTAAAAGCAACGGACCTGAAAGTCATAGGGAAGATGCAAAGGAAAGATCACAATAAACTTGGCAGGAAAAGGAAGAGGAGTGTCACACTTTCATAATGAGGAAAAGACTTAAGCTTTTGACAAAAGGTTGAAGGAGAAAGAAAGTTTTTGCAGTTCCAAAGAGAAAGTCTGAAAAATTTAATTCATTTCACTGAGGCCTTGTTATAATAATTTGTGGAAGGTAAAGTTAGAGAAAGAGTTACGCTCTTCTCAGCTTTGCATTTGGAGTTGTTTTGATTCGGGTTATCCACAGTTTTGGAGGATTTACTGTGAGTCCTGGTCTGTATGGAGCACAGATTGCTTCAAAGAATGTTGCCACTTCTCTGGTCACTGTCTGTCCAAGGTGAAACACAGCTTTTTTCTATAGCTTTTTTAAATGCAGTCTTTTATAGCTTTTTTTTCATGTTAGAATATATATGCATCTTGCACATTGTAAGGAAGAGTCCTCAGCTCAGAGTTAGAACAGAAATATGACTTTAAAGAAGCAAATTTTTGAATACTGCAATGCCTGTCTACAATCAAAATAATAATTAGATATTAAAAATGCAAAATATAATCTTATCTAGTATACAGTTAGTAGACTATTAACAAAAACCCCCAATACTTGGGAGGAAAGAATTGCTTTTCAAGCATGAGAGTAACCCCCATTGTGTTACTGTTTAATTGCAACTTCTCTTGTCAAATAAATAATTTTAGAATACTGTAATTACCTAAGTAAATTATTTCCATTACATATTCTATGATACCGATCTTCATTGTAACATGATACTCTAGCCACTTTTTTAAATATAGTACACTCTTCAAAATTCCTTGCAAGAGAAGATGTATTAGAAAATGATACTTTTCTCCATTTTGGTTCTGTGGCCACTCATCCAGTGTCCAACAGCATTGTATTTCCTAGTTCCAGTACTGCTTTATGAACATTGTATGTGGCGAACGCCTACCCCAGTATTACGTATTGTAATTGAGGCTTTACTATGATAATATAATAGCCAGATGACTTTCAGGTTGTAGCTTCTGTTAGACATCTGCTCCAGCTTAAGATTTAGTCTTTTGAAAAGCTGCATGAAAGTTATTACTAAGTTTTATTATTGATAAAATTGAAGTTTGCACTTCAGCAGGCCAAAGTGACTATAATTATTATTTATACTGGCAAACGATTATTATTTGTACTGGGAAAATAAAATGATGATCAGATATTGATAATTGTATTTTGAAGAAATCCAGAATATATGTCATTGTCCTTAATTTATGCAGGACTTCAGTGAAGAAAAAGAATGTTTAGTTCAGAGGCTGAAAGTACTTACTAATTAAAAGAAAGCAGTTCATACATATTACATATAAAGCAGTGCATAGTTACCTGTGGGATTCTTATTTAATTTTTCCAAAAAATAGTTTATCTAAGCAATCTTGAGATATGTTAAAGAAATTTTTTCTCATATTATTTCAATGTCTTTTGTTTGCCTCTGCAGAAGCTGTGTAGTCGTGCACTCCGTTCTTTGAAAGCTGTGCTCAGACTTCCAAGCAGGGAGTCATGCTTATTTCACTGATTGTTCTTCTCTTCTTCTTGACATTGTAATGATTGTGTGTTTGGCTGTTGCTATCAAATTTCCATTAATCTAATGCCAGGCAACTGTAGTTTCATAAATGATGACATTTAGAGGTATTTTTCTGTAACGTTTCAAAGAATGTGAATCCAAATCAGAGGAAGTTCATGCCGAAGCATGGTCCAGATCTTGCTTTTAAATCATGTTTTCTATTCTCCGCAGAACGTTACAATAATTAGTTTCCTGTTATTTAAAAACTTGGTCACAGTAAAAATGATGATAATTTATGAAAGCACAGTGTAATCATTACTGACATCTCAAGTCTATTATATATGTTTGAATATTTTGTATTTCCGTGGCAGATCACTGGCTTACAACTGGAAGGTTGCAGTTTTGATGGAAATCGACTTTCAGAAAATCTGCATGATTCTCCCAGTGTGTCATCTGTTCTCCCTTGCTACATGGCCTGGATTCCACAGGTACTAAATTATTAAAAGCCCTAACTTTCAAGACCCATAATTTGCTTTTTTCTGTGTAGTGGCTTTTCAGTATTATGTTGCTGACCTGCTTTCCCCCACATTTCAAAAGAAAAGTCCCTGTCTTTAATAGGACAAGCAGTTACTTCTTTTATATAAACAAAAACTTATAATTTTGTCAATAATTTTTAGCTTCTATTGTTTAGATTAATACAAGGGCTTTGTTTCAGTCATACCTTTTTTCCTTGTCTTTTAAAACACATTAACATATTTTCAACAGTGTGTTTAGTAAATATATATATGAGTTTGTGAGTTCATTCCTAGAATATATTTTTTCTCATTTTAAACATTAAATTAAAATTCAACAGCAATGAAAAGATAGAGAACATGATGTGATCTGTAAGCTAAGAAACCCTTTTTTCTACTTACACTAATTGAAAAAAACGTCAATGCTGGCAGAACTCTGTAAGGTGAAAGTGAAGTAGTCCAAACAGTAAAAATTGTTAATGCTTCTGCTCTCCAATTACAATACCAATCTCTGATAAACAAAGCAAAAGTTATATAGAACTTATTCAAAGATGTGTAGGAATTACAAATTCATATACTTACAGTGTCATAACTAAGAGAAACCTTATGGTAGAATTCATCTCATCTAAATGTAGCTGTCTAAAAGTTAATTGCCCAGAATGACTTAGTTGCCTTAGCTCCTTCTTTGGTCTCAGTAAAATATAGGCATCTCAGGATGTCCAACCCATCATGAGGTAACTGGGTTAAATCTCTGTCGAGCTGTGACTCTAGAGACAGCCTAGACTGCTAACTCTGGGATAGACAGGTCAGAAGAACCCCACATCCAGACCTAAAAGAAAATATATTAAGACTTCTACATCAAAAATCAAGTGTAAATGTAGAAAGTGAGAAATAGGGGTGGATGCGGGTTTTTTCCACTTCTTTATGACAATAAATAAAACTAGCAATATATAAAAAATGAAAAATAATGTCACTTTTATCCTATCCTGCAGATATTAACTCATCAAGCAAATGAGTTCATTAACTGGAGGACTTTGTTACTTGAAAACCTAGAGAATTCTGCAGAGTTCTCTCTTGAGAAGGCTAGGTTTGGTTAGAAGAATGTTGAAGAAAAAAGGTCACTGGACACAAGTAGTTAGAGTTGAGTTTATTATTTATCATAAGTTATAGCGATGATGAGATCTGTGGTATGTTATGATAGATATTGTCCAAGGAGTTCCATTGCTAACACACTACTGTATCCCAACTTTTTTTTTTTTCCTTATTGTTATTTCCAGCACTGGAAGTATAGCATTATGTTATAGTACAGCATTAGAAGTATAATGGCCAAGGTTTAGACTTTGAACACAGAAGTAAGTACTGGCCACCATCTGCACTACTACTCCCAGCTTTGATGGGAAAGAAAATACAGAAAGTTTTAAAAAAACCCAAACACCACAAAACCTGTTACAAAGTTGACCAGTGAAAGAGTTTTTGATTCTTTAGTAGTTTACAAGGTTTGTTTTGTTCAGAAAAATAAACAGATTTACTTGAAAGGTGATGCATGGGATAAATATGGAATTGCCAGACATTTCAATATATAGAGTTGGGGGGGACAGGAGGAGGTGCATGGAGGAAGGTAATATGCATATATATATATGCATATAATATGCATAAAACTTCTTCAGTAGTTTTATCTGGTAAGACCAAACGTTTATCTTAGGCATACTGAAAATGAGGATTGTGAGTAACCCTCTCCTTGTTCTGAAAAATACTCATCTTCTGTTAGAGATAAAACAGATTCTTAAGTGTTTTTCTGAATAACAGTCTATATTCTTTAAACTTCAGAGATACAGAAGTTATATGTGACATCAGCAGAGAGCTTTACCCATAAAACATAGAAGTGAGATAGTTTAATAAACAGTGAATTAAACTTCTGCCAGTGTACTTCATATTTGAAATCAGTAGCAACCAAAGTCTTTGTGTTGGAAAAAAAAAATTTTTTTAAAGCACAGACCAAAAGTTGTCAACTGCCCTGATTTTAAATATAAAGTATCTCTAAGGAGAGCATTTCTGAATTGCTCTGCCCTTAAGTTGTTTTGCTATGGGCTTCACTGTAAAATCGAATCAAACACTGAGCTCAAAAACCAAGGCAGAATCAGGACATTGTGCACTTCCCCTTATCTCATTATCCTCTCCTTAGGAGAAGAGCCCATGAAGTAGAACACGTTACCTTAGGATTCTTAGGTTTTGGATTTGTTTTCTTTTCCCCATAAATATCTTTTATGAAATCTAGTTAGCAAAAAAAATCTGTAATGCAATGCTTTGAGGTTATTTTCAACCAAACTAAAAGAAAGTGAACTCTCTAAAAAAAAAAGGTAGCCTACAGGATTTCTCTGAGAGAACCCCCTCAAAATGCTGCAATGCTCAACATGGAGTATTTTGAGCTACTAATATGATGCTTATTCTCATTAAACTGTGAAGGTCCTTTCCAGTTTTAATTCACTGATAGATTCCAAGCTGTGAAGGGTGTCACTAAGGGGCATGGAACTGTGTGTGTGAGGCAGTCTAGACAAAGAGAATTTTTGGACTCTGTGTAAGCCAAGGATATAAGGATTTGTGGTTCAAAAAGACTTTCACAGAATGGTTTTAACCCTTAAATAATGTGATTCCTTAAAACATCAGTGGGATTGAGAAAGGCGCAAGAACAGCTATTTTGACCAAAAAAGTGTAGTCTTTGAAGGCAAACTGGCCAACTTTTGGCCTCCCAGCTTTGGCAAAACTTAAATTCTCTGATTAACGTTTTACTCTCAGACTGGCCAGCATTTCATCTTCTTCAGTAGTTTTAACCAAGGGATAAATGCGGCAAGTATAGTCCTTCTGAGAACAGCTGAGTTCTTTTGTCAAAATCCTGATTATTAAGTTATTCTATACAGCTTTTACAGTGCACAAACCTTCTGTAAGGATTTAAACATTGCTGTTCAAAAGACTTGGGAAGTTGATTTTCAAAAGGGACAACAAAATTCTTCAGAAATGTCTTGCACTTGACATGCAAGGCAAAGTGCTTGAAACAGTTATTGTTTGCGTGTTTCCTTTTCCTGGTTTTAGTTGTTTTCTAATATTGGAGCTTCACTAACTCACACTTGATGTGATTTGCATTAAAAAGACTCTCAGTTTTGTTTTAAATTCCTTTCTGACAAGTGTGCTGCTTTGTTACTTGATTCTTGAAATCTTCTAAAATTTTCTTGTTGACAGGAAGGAAGATTTTGCGTGCTTTATGTATATTAGTTGAATCAAACCCTGAATTATTTACACTAAATAAATACATCATGGGTTGAAACCCAAATTACATCCTGTAGGAAGTCTCGACTGAGTTTTTGAGCTTAGTTCTATAGTCATACACAGGGACAATGCCCTGTGCAAAGCTGTAGGAGGAAACTACGTCCAAGGTGCACCGTTTGTAGTACAGAAAGCAGAAAGGAGCTGTTACTTTTTGCAGAGTAGAGCAGTGCTTGCTCATCAGGATACAGACTGAGAGGTAAAGCCATGGTTTCAACCAAGGTCCTTCCCTAAGCAGTGTTTACAATATAATTGTAGCCTTTGTAATAGTAGTACTGCTAATGCCGTGCAGTAGGAAAGTACATGTGTAGGAGAATGCAGATTATAAATTAATTCAGCTTGAAGTTCAAAGCACTCGGTTCAAATCTGAATGCTTATGGTTAACTTGATAATTGCCTCTTTAGGCACCTAATGGAAGTGGCCTGTTTTCCAGAAGTGCCAAAGAACCCCAGCTGCGACTGTGATCAGTATTAGTTTGAAAAGCATTTAAAAAAATAACCAAAAAGTCATCATACCTGCTTTTTTTTAAATTAATAATGTAACTTTTTACATATGCTTGTATGTCTTGAAGTGCTAGAAATATATGGAAAGGACTAGGGAATTTAGGCTGTTTGTTTGTTTGGTTTAAGTCCTTGTCTAACTAAATGGTGGTTAATACTTCTGGGTTCCTTTTAATATCCTGCATTAAGTGGGAGCCCTGAGAGGCTCTAATGTAAGGTATAGTAGCTCTCTCTGTATCAGAGAACAATTTTTATATTTGGATTCACTGATGTTAGAAATCATTGTTTAAATCCATAAAGTAGCCTGGGAAGTGTAGGGTAGGACTTTTTTGGGTGCAGTTCCTGAAGTATGCCACTGGTGAGTCTCGCGGACCAGATCACCGCTGGGCTGCATTGCGGGAGGAGCAGCAGGGTGATGCTGCAGGACGGAGGAGGTGAGGCAGCCGGGCTTGCCGCGGGCGCTGGCTGCCCCAGGACTCCAGCCTGCCCAGTTAGCAGCTCCCTGCAGGACAGCACTGGTGCTCCCAAGGGCCCTTCTCCCCTCTGGGAACAGTTGGAGATGTAATTTAGCGGGTTTTTTAGCTGAATGAAGATTTGATATGTGGTTCATAGGATCACCCCTGTTACATACTTTCTTGTGTTTTCCGTTTAACAAACTGGAGAGAAAAAGGAGAGGGTTAGTTATGGAGTCGTCTGGTGAATTTTTTGAAGTTGCTTTGTTAGTAATGCTTCACCTTTGTAGCCTGGACCAGGAGTTGCCTGTCCAAGGCTGCTATGTCTAAACTGTATCTGAGGATCCAGCTGTAGATACCATATCACTGGAGATTATTCCTTTCTCGTGTTTTGTTGTCTGTGATAACTACACAAGTCATAACTAAGTGCTTGTTTGTTGACAGGATGCATATGGCCCATATTCTCCAGAGGAATGCATATCTTTACCAGTCTACACTAGCGCGGAGAGAGACCGTGTGGTGACAAATATTGATGTACCTTGTGGAGGAAACCAAGACCAGTGGATTCAATGTGGCGCTGCTTTATTTTTAAAAAATCAGTAATCTGGAACTGTATTCAATTAACTCTTGAAGTCAAGAATCATTTAAACATCTCAGTTATTTCTTATGAAAAGAAAACTTTAGGTTTATTGCTTATACAGTTTTAAAGCAATGGTTTGTATTTTTTTAAGATATATGAAATTAATTCTACTTGAACAGAACTTCATTGTATCTTTGTGAGATATTGTAAAAGTTAACATGGCACTATTCAGCAAACTGTTCATTTGGGTTGTTTCTCTAGACTGTAATGTGCTGTATTTCTTTCTCAGACTTGCTGAAATCGGTCATGTTTTGCCCATAAATATTGAATATAAATTCAAAGTAAGCATTTTATCTTTGATCGGTTTTTTTATTATCCTTTTTGAACTGTTATTCTTATACCTACATGATTTAATAAAACAAAATGATAAAACTTACCTGTTGAAATTGAAATTGAATGTTTTACTTGAATGTAAAAACCAGGATAAATGTTTCAGTCTGTTTTAATGTTGTATTACTTGTTACAGTGTTTACCACATTGGTGGTTTGAGGGAGGAAGAAGGAAAGCAGAGAAAAGATTAGCCACATCTCCAGGTTAGCTTCCTGAAGAAAGTCTTTTTGTCTGTTCTACTCTATTGTTCATCCCTTAAACTTGGTCTTTTGTTGTCTATTTGGAAGATTTCCCATCTTAGTTCTTCTTCAAATAAGATGTCCTAAAATAATTTGATACAAGTGTACATACATTTTTAAAATTACATCCTATCTAAAAGCAGCATAGATTTACTTGATACTTTCCAGATTAATTGTCTCACCTTCCCTTATACATTTGACTCTGATTCACTGAAGAATAAAGATGTAGCAAATTTGGAAAACAGGTGTCTGTGAAGAAAATTTTGGAAGAAAATGACAGTTTCCAACAGAACAGAAAGCACTTGTATAAATGCGTGTACAAGCTCTGTGAGGATTTAGAGGGTGACCTGCCCAGAGAAAGTATTCTGTCATACTAGGCTTTCTTGGTAAAACATCACTGGGAGAGGAAACAAGTTTTACTGAGGGCAACTGCGCTTTCAATTCCCTTAGGCACATATAAAGATCACGTTGCAACCTTCCCTTTTGGATCCAACATGTTTCGATAAAGCAGACTCAATTTTTGCTTTTGTGTTTCTCAAAACTGACGGATCTACTGGCTCCTACTAGTTCCAGCTTCTCTTTTGTGGACAGGTAGAGAAATACAGATATTGTTTGTTATGGGAATTAAAAATCTACTATAATGGGTTGTAGAAACCCTGAAATAAAACATTAGTAGAACATTGTGGGGATTTTCATGCTTTCATTTGGTATGTGTTTTTTTTTTTCTCTCCTAATTGTAAGCTTCAAAGATGGCTTCCATCCTGCCAAGTGTAAATTAAGTATTATTTAAAGCTTCTGGTTTCAGGTCTCCTCTTTTATATATTTAGTCAGGGAGTCTTTGCTGATTCTATTAACATAGAGATATTGTCTCTGTCACAAAATACAGATATAAAAGAGACTCCTCCAAACCTACCTACTGTCTTAATTTCTATTTCAAGGTCAGAAACTGATTCAGTTTCTTACTGATAACTTATCTGTATCCAAACCCCTCAGAACTGGCGTATCTGCCGTGGAGGTTCATTACCTCTTGTATCTGTCATCTCCTACTGCCTCGGATTTAGAACTACAGAATATTTCTCAGCTCACACCATCGAGAGTTTTGTTTCCAGGACATGCATTTATACATTTCTGTCAGAGAGCCTTCTTTCTGTGGGTAGAAAGTACTGTTAGTTAGCCAGCTTGATTAAATCTCCTCTTGTTTGGTTCGCCTGTTGGTTTAGAGCCCTTCCACATTACCAGAACTGTCTGTTTGCTTCTGCTCTGAGTCCTTCCATGAGTGGTATGAAAAAACCCCTCTTAATGTTCAGCTATAACTAAAGCATTGAATTATATTTTTATTTGGGCAGAAGTCCTTTGGAAGCTCATCTAGACTGATCTAAGTTACAAATTTGAAAGGCGATCTCTTACTAGGTATCTTTGATGTGTTCATTTTTTTAGCACAGGGCAAAAAATTTACTTAAGTAAATCTCAAGCTAGTTTGGCAGCTTGAAATCTAATAGATTTTTAATGATGTAATAGTATCATCACAAAAAACTTGAGAACTATATATTGTGTTAACAGTATAGTTAAGCAGTATGTTTGATACTTATTTTGACTGATTCACTAATCTTTCCTTCTTATGACTCTAGTCATAACCTTGATGTTTTGGAAGGCTCCCAGATGACCTAAAGAGGAAAGAGATTACTTCTCATGTGTGCCTTGGTATTTATTGTCTGTATGCATTGTATGATGTGCTTGCTTTCTACACAAAGTTGTAATCTAAATGAAAGATACTACAGGTAGCTGCTACTGTATACCATAGGAATGATATTTTTGGTAGTAAAAGACAGAACTGTAGACTGTTTATTACCACCAAAATGCAGCTGTATCACAAGCATAGGCCATTCGGAAGTATGAATCAGGAAACATAAGAAAGAAAAACATCAGAAATGCCTTAATGGTCTGACTAGTGCTTCAACAAGTCTGTTCTGCTATTCAGTTTCAAGGGTATAGGAACTTGTAAGACTAAAATATGTAAACAGGTCTTAGAAAGCACACATTACTCCTCTGTAGACACCCTCTTTTGAAGACTTGAGAAAGAGGCATATCTTGAGCAAGTGCAGATTGTTGTCAATAGAAATCAAAGTGACAAAATGCAAAGTGAAAAAAAACCTTAAAGAATAACAAAACCTTTGAAAATAATAAAGATTGTGCAGTAATATCTGAGTCTGTTTAAAATACAAATAATTTTTTTTTACAAGTGCATTTATTTTCTATTTAAAAAGGAACAGTATCTTCCTTTTTACACTTTATAGCAGTCAGGTATTTGTCAGGTATTGGTGCTGTCATCTGTCAGAAGACATGCTGTTTGGTGCATTTAGCAAGTTCACAGCAAACCTACTGTCACAGAGCATGCTATGTTCCCAAGAATACCTGTTTGATGAAGAGTCAGACTCGCTTTTTGTTGTTGAGATAAGCTACCTTTTAGAAATAAGACCTATGATTGTGATAGAATACCTCAAGTTCTTGTGATACGGGAAAACTCTGTAGAGCTGATTTAAGATTTTTTCTAGAACTTTTTTAGAACTCTACTAAAATCTGAATACTGCAGAGGAAGTGAGGTTATGTAAGTTCTGCTGAATACAAATAGAACTGGTTGTGCAAATTAGTCTTTCCTCCTCCATTTCTTTATTTTGGCTTTCAGAGAACAGTACTCAGAAGAACAGTAATTTCTGCCAAAACAGCCATATAATTGTTAGCGCTGAAGGGGGGAAAAAAAACCTGAACTGCATGCTGAAAAGCATAAAATATTAATTGTTATCTTAAACTGATAGACTGTCTTTCATCCATAAAATTGGGTTTACGTAAATTATACTTAATATTGGTTACCATACAAAAAATGTGCAGGCTTGACTAGGGCTAGAAATTCCTATATGAAGTTTTATACATACATTTTTTAATCCTTTTAGTTTTTACATTTTTAATCCTTTGAAGATGAAAGGTGTGAATAAGAAACTAGATGTAGAAGAGTCTGAAGACAAAGAGTGGGTCACGTCTGAGAAAACAAGCTCACCCTCTCTGAGTACTTACCCTGCATTCTCCTCTGAAGGTGTACAACTTCATGAGTGTGCTTGAGTTCTTCACATATTAGAAGCTTCGTTGGAAACTCTGCTGCTTGAGAGACCATCCTCCTTCACCTCAGCTCATCACCTCCTGTGTGTGAGGCTGCGTAACTCAGCACCGTTTCCTGTATCTTCTTTTCATTTCAGCCACTAAAAGTGCTCACTAAATTGATGTGTTTCAAGAAATGCCTCTCTTTATGGTCTAGATTTCTTATTTCTAGTTCTCATGACTTTTATGTAAGATGCCTAAGAAAGCAACAGAACAGTTTTTTTCACTTTCAGAAGGTTTGGTACAAACAGAAAGACTTTTCACTCATGTGTTTTAGAAAATCAAAGAATAAAGTTGGTGCTACTTATTTGAACAGCTTCACAACAATAATTAGGGTTAATATGGACTGCAGTTTGCCTGAGGAATAGTTCTTAGGGTATGATCTTTGTGGAAATTGGGGTGTTTTTTAACTTTTTTTATTTTAAATTTGTTTTAATTTATTTGGACACTTCATAATGCATAAAGAATCACGGCAGGATATCTAAAAAGCTTTGCACAGGCTGATTCTAGAATGCGCATTGTAGGTATGAGAGGCTAGTCAATGCAAGAATTTGGGTATTCATACTCTGTTTCAATACACTGCTCTTCTACTTTTTGTTATCAAAACCATACACATATGTAATTGAGTACAATGTAAACACACTGTCCAGTGTTCGTTCTAGCTTGATGATCCTGTAAAGGAAGTTACCTAAGCAGCAATAACCAGATGCTCAAGATGAATGTCAGGTATGTGTACTCTAACTGGGAGCAGCTTCTAAAGTTTGTGTCAGAATTGCTACTGGTTTTGCAACTCAGGAGACAGCAAGCTCTGCCAGTTGTGTTCAAAAGAAGTCTCAGAGATATTCTTCGTATGTTCACCCAGTGTTAGATTCACTTATTTTTTCAGAGCAGCAAACAAGAACCTTCTTAACAGGTCATCTCTGGGAAAAGCAATTAGTAATCATGTTTATGTAGTGTACCGGATAGGCAATTTCACCGTCAGAGCTGGCTAACTCCTCTCAATCCCTGATGAGGTGAGCTCTGCTCGTGCTATCCCACATGATACTATTTCAAAGCATGAGAGGGTGTTTCATACACTTTTATCTCTCTACTGAGATTGCTAAGAAATGTCAAGAGCGTTTTTGAGGTGGGCATGGTCATATCAACGTCTGCCACTAGATGGTACTGTGGACTAGACCCTCGTGAGAGCCTGTCACAGGACAAGAGGGTGGTATGGAAGAGGCAGGCAATTCATAGTACATGTAACGTTGCATCAACAGGCTGTTCCGAAGGAAATTTTCTTATCAGCAGTGCTGAATAAGCAGCTATGTCTTAAAAAAATGCTTATAGTTAATTGTGATGTAGTGCTTTATAGAAATAAGTGATTCACCAAGTGAATTTCTCAGTCCTTAGAGATGCCTTGGCTGTGGAAGTGGATAAAGGCACCTGTTTGCAGCTATTTCTGGACGTCTTCAGTATCTGCACGGGAAGAAGGAACAGTGAGGAGAAGTATGCCCTTGCAGCATGGAAGGCAAACAGCTTCCTGGGCTGCATCAGGCAGAGCATGGCCAGCAGGTCAAGGGAGGTGATCCTTCTCTGCTCAGTATCGGTGAGACACATCTGGAGTTCCGGGTCCAGTGCTGGGCTGCCCAGTACAAGAGAGACATGGGCATACTGGAGCGAGTCCAGAGAAGGGCCACGAAGGTGATTAAGGGACTGGAGCATCTGACATACAAGGAGAGGCTGTGACAGCTGGGACTGTTCAGCCTGGAGAAGAGAGGGCTCAAGGGGGCTTATATCAGTATGTATGAATATCTGATGGGGGGAAGTAAAGAGGATGGAGCTAGACTCTTCTCAGTGGTGCCAAGTGAAAGAAAAAGAGGCAATGGGCACAAACGGAAATGCATGAAATTTCATTTAAATATAGTAATTTTTTTCTTTACTCTTAAGGGTGACCAAGCACTGGCATAGGTTGCCCACAGATGTTGTAGAATCTCATCCTTGGAGATATTCAAAGACCGCAACAGACTTAGCAACCTTCTAGATGACCATGCTTTGAGAAGTGGGGTAGGACTACATGATCTCCAAAGGTATTTTCCAACCTCAGCTGTTCTGTGATTATATTATCCTGTGGAACGACTGGAAACGAGGACCCATTCAAGCTACCAGTATCAGGAACACTGTGATGTGAGAACAGGAATCACATTTTAGGGAATACTAGTGTCCAGTAAGTACCGAGCCTTCCAGTTCATTGTAGGGAGGTCTCTGACGTGATTTTTCCATCTTTTGGGTTCCAATAAGGATGAAATGAGTGAAAATCCCAATATCATTTACTGATACTGCCCTGTCCACTCCATCGTCTTCTTAGTCAGTTGGCTTTGAAATATTTTCTGTATTATTTTTGTAAGGAAATTGCATATCAAAAAAAGAGAAGAAAACATAGTAAATAGGAATTTAAAAGGATGTTAGGACTCCAGTACATTTCCTACATAATAAAGATACAGCAAACACCTCACTGATACTGTGAAGACAGAACTTTAGTTATATATGCAGTTTGTGTGACCTTAATAGTTAGCATCTATAAAAAGAACTTCTGCAAATCATGAGAAGGCTGTATGTCAGAGAAAAATCTGGAAAACTGGAAGTCAAGAGCCAGCCTGTATTTAGTCTAATTTCAGCATTTTCAAAGTATACTCAAGGAGTTAATGTTTGTAGTTGAGGTTTTTCAGTGTGAACTTGGAAAGGAACTGTCAGGCATTGGGAAAACATAAAATGTCCCTTCTAAGAGCATACTTGATTTTCATCTATACAGAAACAGTTTTTGTCATCTCTTTGAACACAGTGAACACATTGGGACTATGTCCTCTGAAAGAGGAGTTTCACTCTTGGCTACATCAATGCTGGGAATAATTCTGATGAGTTAAGGAGGGGATGGGATGCAAAGAGAAGTGAAGGAGTAAAAATCATATCTATTATAAAGAGTACTGTGATCTGTTATTATTTCAGTGGAGTTTAAAGGAAAACAGACACTGGCCAATTGCATTCCAGTATCATCTCCATGAAACCACTTCTTTACACTTTTCCAATGTTTTGCTTCCAGTTTTTCTTTCTGCTCATTATAAAGGATCAAAACATTTTTCCCTCAAGCCCTTTCTCTAGGAGCAACTTCACTGGAGTTCCTGAAGCACCGTCCTTACAGGCTCTCTGTGGGAAAGAGAGATTACACTTTTCCTTTTGGCATCTGAGGTTAAATGTCATAATTTGTTCTTTGCACTAAAGATCCTCTCCCACAGATAAGTCCTCTTGTATTCAGATATCCATGAAGAATCATCAGTAGGAACAAGTAAGCCCCTAAGTAAATGTGATCATTGCTTTTGTGTCCTTCATAATAAAAGGGAAACAAACTCATCAGTTGGATTGTCTGGGGAAGGCACTTCACTTTCGGTAGTCACACCTTAAAGCTATGATTAGAATTTTTAAATAAAAACAGGAAACAATGCCATGACTGCCTCTCAGAGCATTACAAGGTTATTAGTAACTAGCTAATGTCCTGTTTTGACCTCTTCATTAGACCTTTTGGAGTTTTACTTTCAGCCGCACACAGGGGGAGATAACAGTCCCCACTCCCTTTCACATCATACGTGTAGTACCTACACTTACCCACTAAGTCATATGGCAACCCACCATCCAGATTCCTTGCTCTTTTCTGTAGAAATCAGGATGCAAGAGAGTGCCTGATGCACATCCCGTCTCTCTCATCGCAAGGGAATGTCAACAAGGTGACCTGGGCATACTTCTAGTTCCCCTGGTTTAGACATAGCCATAGATTCCATGGCTGGTTTTGGCTAAGATTGTGGAATACTTAGAAGCTGCACTGGGAGAAAAGGAACAGCATTCAGACACCAAAAATTGTGGTTGACTGTTGAAGAGTGTGGCACAAGCCAGCAGTTTGCAGAGGCAAGAGAGGAACTTTTAACTCAAGAAAGACTGGACAATTCTGAGTCCTCCAAGGCAAGAAAGACATTGGAAAACTTGAGAAAGTTCAGAGGAGGCCACCAAGATGCTCAAGGGGCTGGAGCACATGCCTTATGGGGAGAGGCTTAAGGAAATGAACTTGTTCAGCCTGGAGAAGAGTCAGCTTTGATGGGAGGGATGACTTAGCAGCTTGCCATTGCCTACAAGGAGGTTATCAAGTTCCATGGCAGGAAAACAGAGGATATGGAACATTATAACTGTATATAGGGAAGCAGGACACCTGCCAAGGAGAGTACTGGGTTATTACATGACTGAAGTGCAAAAGGAGTTCTAAGAGAAGATAAGACCACAACACATGAACCTAAATTCTTTACATCAGTATTCATTTCTGAAAAGCTGAGGGAGATTCCCACATTGAACTTTATCTCTCTCTCTTTTTTTAAATAAGAGATGAGCCTTAGGGATCATCTTAGATTGACCAGTCAAAATAAGAAGTTTTAGAAGAAACTGAGAAAATGACTGGTAAGTAACAAGTTGTCAGGGCCAGAAGGTCCTCATCTAAGAGTCCTAAAGGAACTCAAGGAACTCAAGCATAATGTTGTCTCAGTACTCATTATGATGTCTAACCCATCATTTAAGTGGGCTGTGGTTCTAGGGGAATGAAAAGTTCACTTTTTTCTAACAGTCCTCCATAAAGCCTTTTTTCTATGTGTGCAAAACTTACTGAAATTGTAAACCAATAAAATTTGATGCTCTCTTTTAAAATCAAGAAAGGTCAGCATGGATTTTTAAGTCATATTTTAGAGTGAACATTTGCTAACTTTTAAAAAAGCTTTAAACATTGATAGAGTCAGGAAAATAATTTGGTATGTTGTATGGGGATCTGCACTATGTGGGAGAAGTTGGGGAAAAGGATCTAAGGTACACAGTGTACAATGACAAGCTTGAGAGAGAGATGGAGGGACAGAGCAAGTAGAGTTGTGCCATTTTACAACAACTCAGTTTCCTACTTGATCTTTATCAGAGCAGGAACCCCAGGCCAGGATATTTGCTGTCAGTCTTCAGTACAATGGCACACTTCTTCAAGGAGAAGTCTGCGTTATATTTTACTGCTTTTGCTACATTCAAGCATGCTGTGCCCATGGGTAGGTTATCTCTTAAACTGTGTACCCTCTGTGCCCCTCTATCAACATACTGAATAATCGATCATCCTGAAAGGTGGCAAAGAGGTAAACAACCAATTTTTACTTTGCAGATACTGCTGCTTTGTCAAATAATTGGTGCAAAGACATATTAACAATAAGAAGGGAGATCCATGTCTTCCTTCCTTCCTTCTTCCCTCCTCCCTTCCTTCCTTCCTTCCCCCCGCCCCAACTGATATCTGGTTGGCAATTAAGGTAGGTTAAAATGAGGGAAAACATAACTGAAACAAGTGTTAGGAGAGAATGAAGAATCTTTTATCTTAGAAGTTATGATCCAGTTCATATAAAAGAACAGATTGTATCACACCTGCTTCGAGGGATTGCCAGGAGCAGCAACAACATAATCATAGGAATTAATATGAACAAAAGTACCCTGACTGCACTTCCTGATGGACTCCTGAGTAACAAGGAATAGACCTCAAGTTTTCAAGCTGATCACTTCCTAGCAAAAAGCTGCTTCTAGGAATGAGCTGACGAGATGTGAAATTTGTATTGCCACAGGCAAGTCAAAATTACCCTGTCATGTGTCTGTGATGCCAATGTAATTAATCCCTGTAAAACTCATTTCTAAATAGCTTAAACTAGATGTTTGAAATATATTTTATTCTACTATTCATTGAATTCATCCTCTTTCTTTGCAGGGAAATGGAAAGTCTAAACTGGTGAAACTGGAAACCAATGCAAACTGAAGTACAAGAAAGTTGATGCAGACTTCAAAAAAGGAAGTGAAACATGGCAATTAACAAACCCATAAAAAGTTGATGGTAAAACAGAATAAAATTAAATTAAAAGAAATTAAAATTCAAATCTAAAAATGAAATGGAGAAAAAATAATTAAAGAATCCCGAATAATGAATCTGTCATGCTCGTAGAGGTATGGTATCATACTGCAATCACAGTCTGAAGACCCAGTCAGCCACTGGCATCATGCTGGCTGCCCTGAAGAGTAGAATTTAATCCATGGTATAAAAATATCAGCTTGATAAAGAACTGTGTGCCTTCCAATACGGAAAATACTTGTGCAGTAGAATAATGCAAAGATCAGTCAAATTTAGGAAGCACCTGATCACGTCTTGAATGGAAGATGAAAAGTGCTGGTTTAGGTCGGGACCTCATGCCAACTGATCCAGTATGCCACCACTGCTGGCCAGTGGCCACTGTCAAATATTAAAAAAAAACAAATGTAGTGTACCCAGCAATAGGCAAAAGCAGTACAGTAAAGCTGTCTGAGTTTCCTTCTCTTTCCTACAGATGAAAGATTGTCTTAGTTTTTCCAAAGGGCAGATTTCATTCTCTTTCCAGGGGACCCAATGTTAACTAGTATATCCCTGAATGTTCCTGTCATGAATATATACATACACAAACCTTCTTTGACTTGTCTGAAACTTTGAGCCAAGATATACTTGTGAGAAACTGGATTTTTCTTTCTAGATTATTTATTTGATACATATTTATGATATCCCCTCTTAATAGTTTCCCCCTGAATGAAACAATCCCAGTCTTTCAGAGTCTCTGGATAGAAAAAAAAAAGTTATTTCCCATCTAATAATCTTCTACTCATTTTGCTAAATTTTTCTGAATTCTGAAGGTCTTTTTCCTTTATTTTATGATCAGGTAGTCACAATGTTTCAGGTACCACCATATCATCTTTTTATTTCATTTGATGTCCACATACTCAAGTAAGTTCCCACAAGGTTCACATCCTGTTGAACAGCACTATCCCAGTGCTCCTTTATTGACAAATATCCCAACATTAGAGGTTGCCCATCACCTTTCATTACATGAGGGGTGTTAGCCAAGTTCCATTAAGCCAATACTTTCTTATTTTTGCAATTTTACTTTAAAAGAACGTTGGCTTTAAATATATCTTTAAAATACCTTTTCATTTTAAAGTTATTTTAAAATAGATCCATTTCATTCCCACCTACAGATGGAACTAGTTCAGAGGTAGGTGTTTTGCAGAGAAATTCTTATTTTCTTTGCAAAAATACTCGGGATAAAAGAAACTTTAAATTCCTAATTATTTCTCAATAGCACTGCAAATGGGTGCATTTACACCAATGGGTGCAATAGCACCGGGACTCTCTGGACCTCTGAAGAAAATTGGTTTTCCTTCAAATCCGGAGGCCTGACCTTTGCTCTTTGCTCCTTATAGAGGCCGCCCAGTTCCTGGTGGCGTAGCAGGGTCCCTGCCCTTTGTCTGCTTTCTCTGCCCCGTTCTCCAGAAGGTCCCTTCAACTACAAAGATCTGGTTGTTTCCAAGGCAGAAGGTCACCTCCATTCCCCAGTGGTTCCAGCTGCCTAGAGCAGACAGACGCCTTTTCCCACTGCTGCCAGGCTCTAATCTTTTAACAGAACAGAAATGGGTTAACAGGGAATAAGGACAGGCGGGAGATAGACTTTCTGTCAGAACTGCCAAAACATTTTCTCTGTTTTCTTATTATATTGTGCATTATCTGGTTTTAACATTATGGAATGCATTTCCAATGCATAGGAAAAGCCTGGTGGTGGTTTTCTTGGAAGGCCAAGAAGGAAAAGAGACGTCTGTTGAAAGACCATCTTTGCTCTCAGCTCAGAGCATCTGCTGCTGGTTGTTGCTGGGGACAGGGGAGGACTGGGCGGTGGATCTTTGGCCTGACCCCTTGTGTGGGCTCTTTAATCTGTGTGAGATTTTGCAGTAGATCTCATATCACAGGGATTATTTGTTAGCTATATTCCACCACAACACCGCCTTAAAGACCTGTCTAGGGGAGCATCATTCACATAAATCATCAGAAAAGGTGGATCTAGTAAAGCGCCACAGAAAAATTGGAAAATCTACATGGACACTCCCAGCAACTGTAAATCAAAGTGTCTCTGTTGTCTTCGGAGGAACTGTGGTAGTTAACATCAGCTGACAAAATGCCACACTGAACTAATTTGACCTTAAACAGCTCTGTGCAGTGGGGGCATGGCTGTGGCGAACAGCAGAACTAATTGGTTAGTTGTTTTTTTCCATGGGGATGATTAAGAAATCTATGCTGAATTTTTTTTTCCACTGGAAAATGATGATTCATTAGAACCAAAATGCTCCTGAGAAAGAAAGTACATTGAAACCAGTCCTAAATAAAAGATTAAAAAAGGTTTTTAACACTTTAGAGTGTCCCTCTCAGATAGCTGCAACACAAAAGATTTTATTCCTCAGTTCAAAGGAATTTTCTGTTTTGAAATACAAACGTATTTCTTCACATCTAAAAGGAAACCAAAATAAATTAAATGAAACATTTAGGATGAGCCTAATTCAGTTTATTTTACGTATTATCCAATAACAAGTTAAAGTGTCTTCAAGCAGTTAACACTAAAATTATATGTCAAGAGAATTAATTTGCTGTGTAAACAGAGGTTTGGTTTAACCCAAGATACATGAGGACATCTTCTGTGGACTTCAGGGACCAATTTCTGTCAAAGCATTTGGTTTCCAGAGTCTGGACACTTTGAATGTACATATTCTAGCCTTTTTCTCCAAAATGTGACTACAATGTTAGATCTCTTCTGGATAAATTGTCTACTTGCTTATGACTCCAAAGCATGTGCTGCTGAAACTCTTTGCCCAGACTATACTAGCATGAGTAGTACAGTACAGTGAAGCAGGCTTATGATGGGAGATAGGTTGTATTCACTGTATTTGTTAGGGCATGTACCCTGTTTTTTCATACTATATTGTTCCTACAGTTTACTACAATATTTTGGGTTTGTTCTGGGTGCTGGAACAGAAATACGAAAAAAAAAATATTTTCAGAGAAACAAGAAGACTATTAAAAATTTCAAATTCAGTTGCTAAATTGGCTGTGTCCCACGTCCAAAATACAGAAAACAATCCTGAAGCCACAGACACTAACATTTCCCTTCAGATTTCAGAATACGGGGTGTGATGTTTTGATAATTATGAATGGGGCTTCAGAAGTGCCTCAGGCTCACTAAACCTTTGGAGTTATAAACCTTATTAAAAATCCCATCTTGTGCTTCTAAGGATTTCATGAGGATTTGGTACCCAGAAAACCCCAGATCTCCCATGTTTTCGCTGCAGTGGTGACACGGGTTTTTACTTTGAAGTAATACCAGGGTGTTTTTCTCTACACAAAATTACTCTCCTCTGTATCTGAGTGTTTTCCAACCAAGTTAGCTGGTCCAAACTGCCACCAGATATGGCTTTCACTTGGCCTGGGAAGTCACCCTCAGCCGTCAAGATGTGACCTAAAATCCCAGTGTAGCTGTTGGTCCTGAGAGCCTTGTGCTGGTTCCCGTGGCCTCCTGGGAGCGGTGGCAGAGCCTGCTTTGGCACCAGCTGCCA
>NW_010551127.1:586-30092 GCF_000687285.1 Phaethon lepturus | reverse complement strand
CGGGCCGTTTGGTGCCCCCCGCTGCCATAAAACTCTCCCTGTGGCTGGGTTTCCCTCCCCTTTATTTTGCAGCCTTTTTTTTTTTTTTTTTCCTTAAATGCAGGTGTAGCAGCCCTTTCATCCCATGCTAAAATTGGTGTGTAAGGTAGGTGGCATGAACCATCTCTTGAACTTGTAAATGTAAGACTGGAGGAAGTGCCTAGGCCTTTCTTCTGGGGCAGGGACAGGCAGCAGACCTGCCTGCAAAAGGAGGATCTCCTGGAGCAGATGGCTGAGCTGCAGGAGGCTGCGTAACATCAGGGAGGCTGAGAAGGAGTTAGGTAGCTGGTTCCAAGCACAGTCTGCAGTGTTGCCACAGCCCCCAGCCAAAAACACCCCCACCAGCACACACAGAAGGGAGGGGGGCCAATAATGCAGAAGAATGGACGGTTGCAATGGCAAGGACCAGCAGGAGGAAGAGACTTCCTGAGATGCCCTTGCAGAACCGCTTCACCGCTCTGCAGACTGAAGAGGAAAGACCCATCACATCAGCAGAGGCGCTGGAGCTGAGCGAGGCAGCCTGATCTGCTCCCCAGATAACAACCAGCAACCAAGAGAAGCCGATGGGTGATAGTGGTAGGCATCTCTCTTCTGAGAGACACGGAGGCACTCATTTGCTGACCTGACACACTCTCCAGAGAGGTGTGCTGCTTACTGGGGGCTCGTATCAGGGATGTCACTGAGAGACTACCAAGCCTGAGGAGTATCAAGAAGGATTGCAGAGCCCTGGGAGCAGCGGTAAGGGACCCTGGAGCACAGGTAGTTTTTTCATCAGTCCTCCCAGTCACAGGGTAGGGGTTTGAAAGGGACGGTCAAATCTGGCGAATCGACAAATGGTTACAGGACTGGTGCCACAGCCAGGGGTTTGACTACTTAGACTATGGGACTCATTTTGAGCAACCTGGTCTACTGGGAGCTGATGGGTTCCATCTGTCAGAAAAGAGGAAGAGCATCTTTGGTCATAGGCTTGCCAAGCTGGTGAAGAGGGCTTTAAACTAAAGTTGCAAGGGGACCGGAACCTTAATCCATCCCACTCCTACCAGTTTGATGCCAGTACCAGCAATAGATGCCTAGAGCCTGGAGGAGAATCACAGGTCAGCAGGAGATCACCTGAAGACCACTGCAAAGGAATTCCAGCAACTCCAGCAACTCCAGCCAGTAAGTCAACTTCATTGGGGCCCAACTTAAATGCCTCTATGCAAACGCACGTAGCATGGGGAATAAACAAGAGGAGTTAGAGACTTGCGCATGCCTGCAGGGCTATGATCTTATTGTCATCACAGTGACATGGTGGCATAGATCCTATGGCTGGAGCGTTGGAATGGAAGGGTACAGGCTCTTTAGGAAGGACAGGCAGGGGAGACGAGGGAGAATGAAGAATGGCCCACTGTAGGAGAAGATCAGGTTCAAGACCATCTAAGGAACCTGAAGGTACACAAGTCCATGGGACCTGATGAGATGCATCCACGGGTCCTGAGGGAACTGGCAGAGGAAGTTGCAAAGCCACTATCCATCATACTTGAGAAGTTGTGGCAGTCTGGTGAAGGGGAAACATAACCCCCATTTTTAAAAAGGGAAAAAAGGAAGACGAGGGGAACTACAGGCTGGTCCATCTCAACTCTGTGACTGGCAAGATCATAGAGCAGATCCTCCTGGAGACTATGCTAAGGCACATGGAAAATAAGGAAGTGACTGGTGACAGCCTTCACTTGGGGGTAAATTGTGCCACCAAATGTGTCTGGTTGCACTCAAAGAGTTGCAGTCAACAGTTCAATGTCCAAGTGGAGATCAGTGATGAGTGGTGTTCCTTAGGGGTCAGTATTGGGACAGGTGCTGTTTAACATCTTTGTGGGGACATGGACAGTGGGATTGAGTGCACCCTCAGCAAGTTTGCAGATGATACCAAGCTCTGTGGTGCGGTTGACACACCTGAGGGACGGGGTGCCATCCAGAGGGAGCTTGACAGGCTTGAGATGTGGGCCCATGCAAACGTCATGAAATTCAACAAGGCCAAGTGCAAGATCCTGCACATGGGTCAGGGCAATCCCAATCACAAATACAGGTTGGGCAGAGGATGGATTGAGAGCAGCCCTGCTGAGAAGGACTTGGGGGTGTTGGTTGATGAGAAGGTAGACATGAGCTGGCAATGTGTGCTTGCAGCCCAGAAGACCAACCATCTCCTGGGCTGCATCCAAAGCAGTGTGGCCAGCAGGTTGAGGGGGGTGATTCTGCCCCTCTACTCCACTCTGGGGAGATCCTACCTGCAGTACTGCATCCAGCTCTGGGACCCCCAACAGAAGAAGGACATGGACCTGTTGGGGTGGGTCCATAGGAGGGCCACCGAGATGATCAGAGGGATGGAACACCTCTCCTGTGAGGATAGGCTGAGAGAGTTGGCGTTGTTCAGCCTGGAGAAGAGAAGGCTCTGGGGAGACCTTATAGCAGCCTTCCAATACCTGAAGGGGTCCTACAAGAAAGCTGGAGGGGGACTTTTTATAGTGGTAGGACAAGGGGTAACGGATTTAAACTGAAAGAGGATAAATTTAGGTTAGATATAAGGAAGAAATCCTTCACTATGAGGGTGGTGAGGCACTGGAACAGGTTGCCCAGAGAAGTGGTGGATACTCCAACCCTGGAAAGTGTTCAAGGACAGGTTGGATGCAGATTGAGCAACCTGGTCTAGTGGATGATGTCCCTGTCCATGGCAGCAGGATTGGAACTAGATGATCTTTAAGGTCCCTTCCAACCCAAACTGTTCTATGTTTCTATGATTCTACAACATATTTTCCTCCCTGAAGTCTTCAGTAAAAGGCCTTTCTTACAATCTGAAAAGAGATGTTTCTTTCTCTCCAGGTGTTTCAGATAAAGTCTAAATGGCCAGCTATGATGACTTGACACCTTACTTTCAGAGCAATGATTTATATAAAATGTATCACATCTATGTTGATCAATGTCATTTACTAATTCAGCTGAGACACTTTTGAGGGGGCTGCTGCTGCTCCAAGAAAGTGAGTATTTATGAAAACAAGGCTCTTAAAATGTGTTGAGCAAAGTAACCAAAGTACTGGGAACTGTAGAAAATGTAGTCTTTCAATGCTTTCTTCTTTTTAAAATAGATAATTGGAGTGTAAAATCACAGAATTTTGAGAGACACTTTAAGTAGACAAATACCGAAATTATTTAGAATTCTTTAAAGAGTGATGAAGTTTCAAGTAGATGGTATAACTTAAAACGAGTAAGGTAGGAAAGGACAATCACCAGCTAAGAAAGCTGTTACCAGAGCTCAGGGTCCCCAAGCAGAGGAGAGTATGTCCTGAAATACGCTCGGTCACTTTGAAAAACAACTTAAGAATCACTGAAGACAGGTGTACTGGAAATAGTAGATTATGTTTAAAAGCAATGAACTAGAGCCTTTGTTAGCTCAAAATGTGTGCAGTTTTTCCTCTTTGTCCTTTTTTCACTGTCTTTTCTGTACCATTTAATGGTTCACACACTTTTTAGTAGAGATGGGATGACTGTTACAAGCAAACGGATTGTGCATATCAAGCTTTGGTAGTGGGAGACAGACCTTTTAATATCTTTTTAAACCCAACATAGATGAAATGAACTGGCTTTGGAATATATTTTCTTTAATTCCTCACATCCAACTCAAAACTTGGGAGGTCCCAATTGCAATAAAAGAAAGATTTCAGACAGACTTCATTGGTTTCTCCTGGTTCTGTTGGGCACAGAGGGGCATTCTGCCAGAAATAGTTGTAAATGGCGCTGTCCTTATAAAGGACAGTGGAAACTGTATTTTCAAAACCCTTCAGTTGTGACCAAGTCCTCCTAAAGACCTCTCGGACCTTTCTGCAGATAAAACAGCTGACGGGATGTGCAGAGGCTGTAAACACTCACATTTAAACATTTTCAAGGCGTCAGGCTGCAGAACCACACTAGCAGCAAACCCTCAGTAGCACGCCCAGACCATAAATTTTGACTGGAGTCCTGCACGGTTTAGAAACAGGAAAGGGTACAGGGAAGGGTGGAGGCAGTAAGTGCTACCATTACCCATCATAATGAAAAGGAGCGCAAAGAAACTGAGCGGCTTCTCTGGAACATGTACACTGAGGAACGCAAAACATGGTAGGTAAAACCCAGTGCGTGCTATTCCTCCTTTGTGCCTTCTTTTCCAGGAGTATCATACTGTGAAGATGACTTGCCTTAACAAATGGCTCTATTGTGATATTTTATGTTGTATTGAGTTAGATTTTATGCTCTAACTGAACTGAAATAATAGATTAGAGGATTCCTGTACACAAATAATAATTGAAAGAGATGATATTCCTACAAATAGAATATCCCTGACACCATCAGACAGAGGTCTCATGATAGAGCAGTTGAGACAACATATTGCACTTATTGAATAATTGTAATATTCAATAATTATTAAATAACATATACTGCTGGGTTAATGCTCTGTAGTGATTTTATTGGAGAAAACGGATAGTAGCTAGGGAGATTGTACATAAGAATACAACAGATGAGGCCATACGGTTCTTCATCAGACAAATGCTTTACTGAAATCATAGGGACAAGCTGAGGTCATGTATAAAGAGGTACAAGCTCATAGGTCAGAGACAGGGTACCATCTCACCTGCATGGTGTAAACTGGATTAACTCCTACAGTCAACACAGCTGACAAAAACGAGTTCTGACACTGGTTCTGAAAAGTTTCTGTACAATGTACTGAGCCGTACTCCAGCTAACATGAATCAGGAAAACACTGTAGTTAAGCCAGGCTGGCTTTCACCAGGAGACAGTCTGACATGCTGACTGAATGGAAACCTGATGAAAAATTAGGACTCTAGGAACAGGTCCAGTATTTAGGGTAACAAAACCACAAACCATAAAATAAGAACATAAAGCCCAGTAAGGCACCCTGGAGTTATATTTGCACCTTTCAGTGTTGACTATTTCTGTATTATATGTCTGTTATTGTTCCTACAGCTTCACTTTGTTTTTAGTTCACAAGCAAAACAGAAAATAAATTGTATAACCTATTATGTTTGCCTGTGATTAGGGTAATGGTTCCCAATCTTGGTAGTTGTCTAGGCACTACTTTAGTAAGCAGCATTATTACAAGAGCAGGATGTGCTGTTTCTCTTCTCTTTCAGGTTTGGGAATACATCTTTTGTTGTATATTTGTTTGCCTTGCTCAGGATGTATAAGTTCATCTTTGCATACTGTGATCTAAATTCTGATCTTCTTAGTGATTGTTAAGTCTTTATCTGTGTTTGGATGATTCAGTTACATTCAAGTTGTCATTTAAAAAGCAGAAGTTAACTTCTTTTTTGCGGAAATGGAGGAACTTGATACCTGGTACAAAAATATTCATGAGCACAACTCCGTATGGATGTGCTCAGTTGAGAAATATTTTTATCTTGTTAAGGAAAATGCATTAATGCAAACGTGAATACAAGAAGTTATAAACGTTAAAGGTAATTCCATCTCAAAGCTACTTACAGAGACAGAAAATATTACACAGTCTTTATAATGCTGTAAATTGTGTCTGATTTGAACTTCATTTTAAACTCCATAGTGAAAGAGAAATCAGAATTTCCAGTTAAATACAAAAGCTTAAATGAGAATTCAGCACACAGGAGACAGCAGGCTGACAATATACAATCTCACTGAAGCTTGATTGTGCATAGACTAGCACAGTTAATCAAAAACTCCACTCATCTGCCAACTCTTTATGCATTCATCAAAGCTCAGCAGAGAGTTATCAGCACAGAAGATTCATACATCAAGGCTTCAGCGCTGGCTTCCTTGACATCCCAAGCAGATTAGTCTGTGACAGATTTCTGTAGCCCAGAAAGCATTCCAAAGTGAAGCTACAATGGAAATGACAAGTAAATCCTTGGCATCTGATGTCATGTCCACTTGTTCCATCAAAGCCAACAAGGCTCCACTAAGGTTATTGAAGTCATGCAGCTTTAGGAGCTGTATTGTGATTTAGACAATGTGACGGGACAAGTCCTCAGTGGCTCCATGCAGGAGATGCCTACCAATCCTCTCAGAGACCACATGAATAAATAAATCCTGTTCAGACTCATTTCAAAGTCTCCCATGCAAACAGACCAAAGGAGGGCTGGCTCACAAATAACCTCAAAAATGCTCTTTCTGTCCTAAGAAGGTATCCTGAAGGGAATCACTGTGCACTTAGTGCCACAAGGAAGAAACAATGGAACAATCATCTCCCCACGTGTTTGTGTGCCTCATGTAGCTGATGCTGAGCACGTTCTGGGTGGATGCAGGTGTTTTGATCTGGGTCTACAGCCAGCCATAAAGGGGCGTGTTGCCTGGGACGATCCCTCAGTCTATCTACATAGGAGGTCAGGCAGTCTTTTTCAGCATAGGACCAGGGTCTGGGGTGGAAGCAAGGACCATCCCCACCTAGAGGTCTCAGGGCAGGAGCCAGTGTGCCTGTCTTGTTTAGCATGTGAAAACCCCCAGCCCATTTCTTTTGCTTCCATAGATGTTGTGGTTTAGCCCCAGCCGGCAACTAAGCACCACGCAGCCGCTCGCTCACTCCCCCTCCCCCAGTGGGACGGGGGAGAGAATTGGGAAAAAAACTCATGGGTTGAGATAAACACGGTTTAACAGGACGGCAAGAGAGAAGGAAACAACAATGATAACAACAATAATAGTACCAACAAAGGAATGTACAAGAACAAGTGATGCCCAATACAGCAATTGCTCACCACCCCGTGATCGACAGCCCGTCCCCGAGCAGCGATTCCCGCCCCCCGGCCAGCTCCAGTTTATGTACTGGGCATGACGTCGTATGGTATGGAATATCCCTTTGGCCAGCCTGGGTCAGCTGTCCCAGCTGTGTCCCCTCCCAGCTCCCCGTGCACCCCCAGCCTGCTCGCTGGCAGGCCAGCACAAGAAGCTGGACTGTCCTTGACTGCTCAGCAACAACCCAAAACATCAGCACATTATCAACAGTTTCTCATCCCAAATCCAAAACACAGCCTCACGCTAGCCTCTGTGAAGAAAACCAGTTCTATCCTGGCTGAAACCAGGACAATAGGCAAGACTCTAACGTCTCCATCTGCTAAAACACCATCATTCCCTATTTCTCTGCACCATGGGCACAGAGCCACCGTCTCTGGGATTGTTCAGCCTGGAGAAGAGAAGGGTCTGGGAACACCTTATTGTGACATTTTAATATATAAAAAGTGCTTATAAGAAGGATGGAAAAAGACTTTTTACCTGGGCCTAACAGGACAAGGCGCAACAGCTTTAAGCTGAAAGAGGATAGATTTAGGTAGGCCATAAGGAAGACATTTTTTGTGATGACAGTGATGAGGCACTGGAACAGGTTGCCCAGGAAGTTGTAGATGCCCTATCCCTGGAAGTGTTCAAGGCCAGGTTGTATGGGAATTTAAGCAACCTGCTTTAGTGAAAAATGCCCCTCCCCATGGCAGGGGGATTGGACTAGATGGTCTTTAAAGGTTCCTTCCAACTCAAACCACTGTATGATTCTATCATCTCTCCACTGGAAATACACAAGGGGATCTGAGATAGTAAATTTATGCAATTTTTTTGAAAATCATTGGTGATTTTTTTTGAGTGGAGAAGAAAGACAATATTTGTCTATCTGGTGGTAGATATATCACAATGCTAAAGACTGTTTCACCTCCTCCCCTTTCTTGTCTCCAACTAATCACAACTGAAATGTTTGGTCATGCATCCTGACTTGTCTCAAACTTGCTTCAGAGATCCTTTTCTCTCTCATATCCATACAGACCCTCTAAGTTTTAACTCTGCCACCAAAAAGGCACATAACATCTTTCTCTAAACAAACAACAAGAGCGAAGTACCATTTGAATTCCTGAACTTATGGGACTTCTTCCTTTTGGCATCTGTAGACTGCAACTCCTTGTTGCTCTAGGGATGATGCTGGGCTTTGTATTTGCACTTTTGGGATCACATAATTCTACTTAACTAATTTGCCAAACAAATAAACATTTTTCTTCAGCTTTTGAAACACCATGTTGAAGAAAACGGAATTTTAATAGGCAAGTGGTGTGTTCATATGCTGGGCCTTATCTAGTCTTATCTCTCACTGCCAGATACAATAGCCGGGTTAGCTTAGACAGCCTTTGCTCTTCAGTTAAAAAAGCAGAGCCAGCTTGCATCCATTCAGGCAGTGATGATCCCTCTTTGTGGCTATATTTGAATTTTCTTGTTGTACTGGTTTGGACTGGGATAGAGGTAATTTTCTTCACAGTATCTTGTATGGTGCTATGTTTTGGATTTATGATGAAAACAGTGTTGATAACACATGGATGTTTTCGCCACTGCTGAGCAGTGCTTACACAGTGTCAAGGACTTTTCTGCTTCTCACGCTGCCTTAGCGAGTAGGCTGTGAGTGCACAAGAAGCTGGGAGGGGACACAGCTGGGACAGCTGATGCCAAATGACCAAAGGTATATCCCATACCATATGATGTCATGCTCAGCAATAAAAGCTGGGGGAAGAAGAGCAGACCTTTGGATTTATGGTGTTTGCCTTCCTAAGTAACTGTTATGCATGGTGACACTTGCTTTCCCGGAGATGGCTGAACACCTGCCTGCCACTGGGAAGTGCTGAATTAATTCTTAATTTTGCTTTGCTTGTGTGTGCGGCTTTTGCTTTACCTATTAAACTGGCTTTATCTCAACCCATGAGTTTTCTCATTTTTACCCTTCCAATTCTCTCCCCCATCCCACTGGGGCAGGAATGAGAGAGTGGATGCTTGCGGCTTAGCTGCCTACCAGGGTTAAACTACACTTGTGCACAGTGGTCTGGATGCTGTTCAAAGGATAAGACAGCAGCCGTACTCATTTTGGTATTACCTCGTAAGGGTCATTAAGTGTAAGCTGTCAGACAGCTATTAGAAAAGGATGATAGATCAAGCTACTATAAGGATCTATAAAACAACAGCTTTCATGTGCAGCTGACTGACCAAGCATCTCCACATACAGAAAAGAGAAGATTTTATGCTCTGTTGCTTCCTGCAACACAGCAAGGAAGAAGTCTGGATTACATGAGTTGCATCAGTCACATCAATCACTCACCTCACTTAAAAGAATGGTACAAGTAAATTCTCTGGAATTGATATACAACTTGTACTATAAACACAGTGCACAAAGAAATACTTTAGATACAGGGACTTCCACATTTTCCTTTGGTAAAAACAATCTATGAACTTAGACACACTTTTGTACATAAACTCAGATTTGCTGTAAATATTAGAATTATAAAGAGACTCGGTTCCCTTTTAGAAAGCATCCAGAACAGATAAACTGAAACCTCCAGGTTGTCATGGAATGTTCTTTTATAGTCAGTCTTAGAAAATGTCAATTCCAAATAAACATAAATATCCTATAAAAACTCTTGCAAGAACAGGCATAAAACCTCAAGACCCTCAACAGGGTTTTCTTCCTTATCAATACTCTGCAATGGACAGAATAGTTTTTATGGGTGATTTCTCCTCAGAGGTAGCTGCACTTCAGGGGTCTCAGACTGGTGAAGCCCATTCAAAATGGAATTTAACTGCACATGTAATTAATGTAGAGAAAATGGTTTCCTGATACTGATGAGGATAGATATATTAAAAAAAGATTTCTTCTGGAACCATCTCTATTTGCAAGGAAAAGTCTAATTGCTGCACATATTAACAGGCTCACTAATTCAGTTAAAAATGGTAACAAGGTCCAGGATTACTTCAATCCCCTTTAGGAATGCAAAGTGTTTTAAGAATGGATTTTGCTTCCCCAGCCTACAGGAACCTGATCATAAGAAGAGTGGCAGCTGTTAAAACTAGCAATAAATTATAGAATTCAAGATTCTGACTCAACTGGGCTGATAATCTGATTATCAGAAACTGGCTTTTAACGGTCTGAAAACTCATGTAGATTTTCTCTTCTTTTAAGTTTTATTTCATACACACATGCACAGACAGACACACACATACACATTTCACTGGCAAGGGGGTTGATTTAATGAATTTCCCTCCTCCACCTGAAGGCTGCAAATATCCTAGCATGCTTGAAGTGCAGGTAGTCCTGTTTAGGACCAGAGACTATTTAAGATTATTACAGAAGTCCCTATGAGCAAGCGTGGACCCCAACAGCCACTGCACAAAACGGGGTACATGGCCAGTAGTGAGCGCCAAGCATTTCTGAGCCTGGGAGCAGGGAGCTGCCATCAGCCGGCTCCAGGTGATACCTGGCTGAAGAAAAATGAGACCTTCTAGATTAGACAGTTCTTGCCCTGAAGGCATAACCGCATTATCACATCTCCACGAGCAAGCGGCTCGGTTCATGTGAACTTGGCGCACATCTCTCGCAAGGCAAGTGAACTCACAGGTATAGGTGTTAGTGGGATCTGGTTCCCCAGTCAAAAGCAAAGCAAAAGGCAGCCATACCGAGCTGGAAGGAGAGCAGCAACCTGGCAGACACGAAGGGGAGCCCCATGTACCTCTGGGAGGCTCAGCTAAACCAAACAGGAGGTGTCGGTGGCACCCGCTGTGCCTGCTTTGCCTTGGCTGCTCACAAGGGACAGGTTAGATGCAGCTGGGCTGCGGAAACCTCCTGCAGAGTTTGTGTACCACTTTTAGGCAGCAGCTTATGTTTCAAGGAAAGACCAGACACTCCAGTAACATGTGTCAGCATCTGCTCTGGGCTCCTCAGGCAGGTAAATTCTTGCCTTGCACCCCAGAAGTGTTCAGCTGGTGCCCTCAAGCAAGGACATTCATTACCCATATCTTGTCTTCACCTGCCCGCTTGCAAATGCTTAAGTGATAAGATTTTCCAGCCGCTCTAAAAAGCCAGTCACAGGTTTTGCCACGGTGAGCCCCTGTGAGCAGACAAGGCACCTCCCTCCGCTTCGTGCAGCTCATACCCAGGCTGCCCTTTCAGCCTGGAGGAGAGGGTCATGCTGCATGGCCAGAGTTTGCTTTAAGGGCAACTCTCTGAAAAAGGAGTGATATATTTTTTGCCACCATAAAATAGTTCAACACTGAACAATTCTGTCATTGGGAATATTAAAATAAGATCAGAGATATTTTATGCAGCTGTTATTAAATAGTCATTAAACATTTCTGGAAATTATACTCCTAGGAGATTTGACATTGAAGAATAGACTTTCAAGGCCCAGTCTGAGCCATGACTTACAAAAATATAAACCTACCAAGTGCTCCAACTTTTCTTCATCATCAATTATCTCTGAATTCAACAATTTTCTACATACTGTGCAGAGTTTCGTCCTGGGCATCTATTTCTGTCCGCACCTCACCCCAGGAACATTGTGTTCTAAAGGTACATGTAGCACATGTCTTTGCAGTGTATTGGAGGAGGCTGCAAAAAGACCACAAGAAGTCCATTTGTCTGAGGATCTCAAGGCTCATTTTTGGACTTAAGGATAAGTTACCTCACTGAATTTTAGATCTCTACAAAGTAGGCCCCCACACCAGTGTTGGGAGGCAGCATTTGGGAGCCAGGAGTGGTGGGGAGACACAAAGTGATTTGGGGCACAGCTCATGTAACGTGTCAGATATGTATTTCATCATGGCTTGACCTGTGCTTTGGTTCCTTGGCCAATTATGAAGGTAACTATCTTAGGAGATTGGTTCAGATGGCCAGACTTTGCGTCTACCAGGCTGTCTCTTTTAGAGACCCAGACTCCCCCTCTTCTGCCCCCAAACCCAACCACATAACCCCAGCAGCAGCTTAAAGTTTCTTCCCTGAATGTCAGTGTTTTAACCTGAAGATTGAGAAAGATGATAGGGGGTTTGTACCTCTTTCAAATTTATTCTTTCTAGATGCAGAGGTAATGGTCTCTCATGTTGCAGCTGAGGGGAGCACACAGTAGATTGTTCTATTTTTACCTAATTTTTATGTGGCTTCAGGAGAAAATGTAGTGCTTCCTGCTGTCCCTTTGAATTCTGCAGGGATTTTGTCTGCAGGGAAAATCCCCTCTTATTTACAGGCTAGTCCAGATTCCCAGGGCACTCAAACTCTCATTCCCACTGCCAGAGATGTGACTCAGCTGGAACCAGGCTGTTCGCCTGACTCCACTGGAAGTTTTGGTCCTCTGCTCTCATGCAGATCGCTCTGCTAAGGAAGAACAATTTTCCTTCTTAATGAATATGCAAAAAAACAATTTCCACACTCGTAAGTCTCTCAGCTGGTTAGTTAAAAGCCTCCACTGGTGGTATGTAACAGCAAGAATAACAGCTTGATTAATCCCCATCTACTGGTCTAAACTAAAAACTGTGCCAGTTTGTCACACTGCAGTGACAGAGTCATCATAAAACAATACAGCTTGAAATGGCTCTTGCAGATTCAGAAGGTTATAATGGTATCCCCACTGACCCAAAATATCTGGAGGTATGCTAATTTTTCCTTTGCTGAAATGAACAGGAGACTGATTTTAAGATTTCATTGTTATGGAAATATTTTCTGCTAAGGACAATTACATTTGACTTCACCCCCCGCTCCCCTCCCCGAAACATCAAGAATATTTAATATGTTATCCTCATTAACAGTGTTAGTCTTCTGTTTCTGGGGTAATTTGTCGAGGTAATATATGCATAGAGGATATGGCAGAGGAGAAAATAAAGTGTTTCACTACTGATCCTATTATCAAATTCACCTGAGAACGCCCTGCTTTTTGTCGGGACCATCTCAAAGAGTGACTAATGGTAGCTTTAACACTCCTTTCTGGGCTCTGCTTAATGACATTGGTGTTTCTTAGTTACCCCAGTCTGTGGAGACACCCATACCGTGAGCAGACCTTGAAGTGCGTGGTGGGATATAGGCCTGGACATGAGTTATCTGTGGAAAACTTCAGAGATTTCCTCCCAATCTGTGCATGTTCTTGGCTCTTTGTATTCATCCTAATGCCTTAGGGAAGAGATCTAGATTGCTATAAAAGCAATTGTGCCTAGGACTGAATAAAGAACAGAGCACGCACTTCACCAGTGGCATGTTTATAACTTTTAACAAGGTTTTGAGGGGGGTTGTGAAAAGAACATCAGTGGCTGCTTAGTCAGATCTATCTATCTGAAGATGCTGACAACTCTTTTTGTTTATTTTGGGCCATCTGCTCCAGCAGTGCAACTGGATCCTGCCAACTGTACTGGAGCCACTGCTGTACCCCGGCTCCAGGTTCATGCTCTGCCTTTCCCATTGATTTCAGCAAGGCAGAAGTATCAGGACATTCACAAATATTCAGAATATCTGCTTTATTTATTTTTACTGTTTATTGTTTTGGGTAATATGTTTACTGTCTTAGGGACAAACACGCAACCACAAGATGTGAATCAGTTTGCCTTTTGTGTGGTTTTGCAGATTCCTTCTTAAGGCTGAGTTCCAATTCTCTTTAGAAAGAAAAGACAACATTTCAAATCCCATGTCTTTCTAAACAGTTTATGTAACTGTGTCCCTAAAACCATTGGCTATGGAGTGCATATGTATGTAAACATACATGTTATACACCTTTGCACCCGAGCTGCAATGTATGCCTCCATGTGAAAGACACAACTGCATTTCCCTCCCTTACTCTGTGTATCTCATCGTGTTCTTCTGTCTTCCTCCTACAACATTTTGCTTTCAAGTATCTTCCCGGAAAGTAAAAATCCACAGCACTTTCATTTAAGAAAAAGGGAAACTGTGGCCTAAGCATCCATACCCCATAAATTACACATCGGTACCATGCAAAGTAAAAAAAAACCAAAACCTGCTTTTGCATGAGAAAAAGACTCAACACATGGAGGTAAGGATGAAATAGCGTAAAATGAAACTTGCAGTGCTAGAGCATGCCACAGTAAGATTTTTTCAGAAAACCATCTTTGGACTGATATTTCTTAGGGGCAAAAGGAGGGAAGGATAAACAAGAGCAGAGAAGATCTGCATGAAAAACCAGCAACCTACATGGCTGTGAGTAAGATCAGACAGAATAATTGGTGGGTTTCTGACTGCAAGTGCAAGGTGTCTCTGGGACATCTTTTCTCTCCAATGGGAGCATGCTTCAGCATTTCAGGATGGAGTGTGATGGCGTAAGGACTGGGATTACATGATGTAGCCCCCAGAGACTGTTGCCAACTACAGTCAGTGACCCAGAAGATCACCCCATATCTTGTGCTACCATACATTTCACCCTTCCTTTGCTGATCCTCTGCCATCTACTATGCTTCTCTATCTTGTGGCCTCGATATTGTGCTACGTCTTCTCAAAGTATGGCATTTTCAGATTGGTTTCTCCCTTCCACTCTCTAGAGAAAATTTCAGATAAGAGGACAATTTTTACAGTTCCCCATCCCATTTACTTCTGCATACCCATATATCTCCTGTTCATTTCTCTTGGCCAGACCACTGAGGATGATGGGATGATGGTAGAACAAGCCAGACTAAGTCTGGGCTGGCTCTTAAGTTGAGGAGTTTTAAAATTCTCTGTGCCTAGTGGGGTGTGATGTATCAACCATCCTCCCCCAGGACTTCTTATGTTACGACACTATGGGAATTCAGTGCTAACTACACGTGTATGAAGCACTGCAACCTAGAGAGACCAGGAAGCTTAGTGTCACCAGACACTCACGAATTGTGAAACCATTTCCCCTCAATCTTTCAAAGGCACTGTCCCTTCCCAGGAGTGGACTGTTTTAATTGCACTGTAACAGTTCTTGTTTCTTCCTCCCTGTTTTGATATAGATGTAGAGTAGATAGCTCAAATGGCAAATACATAATGATGACTTCCTGTGCAGTTTGAAGTTTTTTGAAACGCGTGGTCCTGGAAGTCTGCAGCTTTTTACTCAAAAACTGGAAACATCTTCACTCTAGTGTGGTGTTTCCTATCTAAAACGCCTTCACAATGCAAAACTAAAGATCATGTCCTTTTGGATCTATACATACGTTACTACACTGATAGCACTCCAGAAAAATAAATTTAATTTTCATTTTCAAACACTACAGAGCTCTTTGAATTTTCCATGAACACAACTCCCCACCTGCATTCCTACATTCCATGCTAAGTTGTTGTTGGTTTAGCCTCTTTCAGTGCCTCCTGAGGAAAGTGCAAGCTGGTGAGTCTTAAAAGCACCATTGATGCTATTCCCATCAGAGATAAGGTGAACTTGCTGCCCTTTCTCCCAGTGTGGGGACAGGTAGCCCGTGACATCCTGATGGGTTCATTCTGTTTGATGGTGAAGCACAAATAAACAACTTCAGCCTTTTTTTTCCTGCTCTGTTCTTTTCCCTCTACTTCCCCTCCACATGCCAATAAATTTTAAGTGTGATGAAGAAACAAAACATGCTGGTGCACCAGGGTATAGATAGAAAGGCTGTTTATTTAGAGCAGCTGTGAAATACCAACCAGGTGCCTGCAGATGTATATTGGGTTACCCTGGAGTTGTTGCACCAGCTGCAACGTGCTAGCTGTTTTCTTAACACCGAGGAAGGGGTGTTTTCTGCTCTGAGAGCTCACAGCCTTAGGGTTAGACGGAGGAGGAGGCAGCAACTCCCAGAAGTTTATAATTTAGTCTCTCTTCCTTTGCAGGAGGGGATGGTGATGGCTTTGAAGCCAGCTCTCGTCTCAGCTATAGCTCTGTCCTGCTGTGCTCCCCTTCCTCTGCCCTTTCCTCTCCTCATTGCTCTACTGAGACCACAAGAGCTTGTGGCTCTGTGGCCGCACAGCTGAACGGGGCAATGGTCACTCTGCAGGCTCTGGGCTTTTTTGCAGGAGGAACTGTGCAAAATTGAACCCTCTCAGAGTGGCCTGTCCAGAAAAGCAAGAGAGCTGAAAAAATTACTTTCACGGGGGACAGGGCATGACAAGCTGCTCCTGTCAAGCAGGGGAAGAGTCCTGGCCGTGGCTGCATGAGGGGCTGCTGCAGGGCTGAGCAGCGCGGGGAGCAGGGGTCTGGATAGGTACAGTCGGGACCTGAAGGACGTAGCGTATACACACGGCTGGGGGTCCAGAACAGACCAGTCCTACAAAGCCACCCCTCGCTGCCTTGATGGATGGCAATCCCCGTTAGCCGATGCATAGGGATTATTCTCTGCAGGACTCAGAGTCCAATTCATTATAGCAAGACCTATTTTTTTTTCCTTTTTCCACTCCAGTGGAGCTTAAATGACCCAAATAAATCCTACTCCTTTGGCACATGTAATGCACAGAATGTGTTCCTGGTGCTGTATCAGGATTTATCTCTTGGTGCATGTTGTGAACACACATTTCTTTCCAGTCAGTAGAATTGTTATAGCTATAGAGCTTGATTATTGAAAGGGAAGCCGGTTGGTGGAAGGAAGATATATAAATGTGATATACACAGTATACGTCAGCCACACCAGCTGGAAAAATCCATTTATTTCCACTGACTGAATAATTCACTTTTGAGTCCAGTTTATACAGGTAGGAACATGATTACTCAGTGCCTGTCTCCAATAGCTCTGCTAGTGTTGAGTTTTGTTTAGCCTTTGTGGCCAGAGCCACCTCCTCTCGGGAGCCTTATACCAGCAATCCCACTGGTATTTGGGGGTGGGAACCGATACAGATCAGCCTTGCTCCAGCTTTCACACCCATCTCACAGCAGGTGGCAGGATCATGTGTCCAGCAGGTCCAATGACCATATATGCAAAGGTAGAAGGAACTGGGCAGGGGCACAAATGGACTTGTCCTGTACTTCCAAACATACAAAACTACCAGACTTGTAGGTGGGATGGAGGCTGTGCCACAGGAAGAGAGAAATGCCCTTTAAGGTGTTGGAAATGGCCACTCGGTTTTGCAAATGTCCATCGTGGGGACCCTTGCTTGAACTGGGGCTATGAACAGAAATGTCTGGGAATCACTAAGAAACCAAAAACCTCCACCCCAAGGCTTCAATGCTCCCAATCTTCTTGGAGGAAGAGGTCTTTTATTTGCACATGGATTTCTGTGGGGGTTTGGCTCAGTGCTGTGGCTGCCACAAACAGTGGCAGGCCACCCAAATAGCTGTAGGGCACCTCTGAACAAGGGTGATAGCTGAAGTCTTGTGAACTGCTCACTGCTCCTGTGCCTCTATCCAGACTGTGATGTGTCTGAAGTTGTTTCCACTGAAGTTCTTCCTTTTCCCACTCTACCTTTCCTCCCTGCCTAAAAAGTGACCTCCAGCTGCCCTCCTCAGCCAAGGCAGAGATGCCTCCCAAATGCTAATAACTCCAATCATGGTGATTTCCAGACAGTCAGTCCTCTGTTGAGCCCCAGGGAATGGTTAGTGTAGAGCATCTATGCTTTATCCACAGAAAAGTTTGCACACAGCAGATGAAAATCCTCGTAAGGATTTTCAGCCCAGCAATCACTGCACCAGGCATCTCATTACTGTGTATAATCAAATAGTATCCCAAGGAGGGGGAAAAGGTAAACATATGTCATTCAAAACTCCCCTGATTACAGGAAGTGTCCACCAACAGGGCACCCAATCAGTCTACGAAGCTTCATATTTTGCCCATCTGTTTTCACTAATCTGGCCTCAAGTGTGCAGTTTAGTGCTGTAAACCTTGGATCAGGACTGTTTTATTAAACTCTGTGGCTTGTGGCATCTGCCCCCAGCTAGGAGAACAGTTTTGAAAGCCTTCCAAAGCGCAACACTGGTAGTTATATTTTCTGTGCTCTGAACAAACACACTACTGGCCTGGTCTGTGCCTCAGTTTCGGGGAAATATATGCACATATCCACATGCCCTTTTGGAAAGACGGAGTCTGCTCTGCAGTTTTCATGCACTAGGCTCTCCACCTGGCTGACTTCCCCTGTTTGCCTCTGCCCTCTGAGCTGGTGAGGACCTGGGAGACCAGAGCCACCAGCTCCTCCAGCTACACATGGTCTGCTTCAGGCACCACCACTCATCCTCCTGTGCACATTTTGGTTGCAGACAGAGGAGATTCCTGAGAGTACCTCTTGGTGCTTCCTTTTTTTCAGTGACCTCTTTGTTGTCATCATGACCAGAATGGCCTCTGCTCCCAAGCTAATAGATAGTCCTGTTCTCTCTGTGAATACTCACTTAGAATCGTAGAATCAGAGAATAGTTTGGTTGGAAGGGACCTTTAAAGGTCATCTAGTCCAACTGCCCTCCAATGAGCAGGGACATCTTCAACTAGAGCAGATTGCTCAGATCCCCGTCCAACCTGACCTTGAATGTTGCCAGGGATGGGGCATCTACCACCTCTCTGGGGAACCTGTGCCAGTGGTTCACCAACCTCATTAGATCTAGTAAAAAATTAGATCTAGTCTAAATCTACCCTATTTTAGTTTAAAACTGTTACCCCTTGTCCTATTGCTACAGGCCCTGCTAAAAAGCCTGTCCCCATCTTTCTTATCAGCCCTTTTTAAGTACTGGAAGGCTGCAATAAGGTCTTCCCAGAGCCTTCTCTTGTCCGGGATGAACAACCCCAACTCTCTCAGCCTGTCCTCACAGGAGAGGTGTTCCACCCCTCTGATCATTTTTGTGGCCCTCCTCTGGACCTGCTCCAACAGGTCCATGTCTCTCCTGTGCTGAGAACTCCAGAATTGGATGCAGTACTGCAGGTGGGATTTTCCCAGAGCACAGTAGAGGGGCAGAACCACTTCCCTTAACCTGTTGGCCATGCTACTTTGGATGCAGCCCAGGATGTGGTTGGCCTTCTGGGCTGCAAGTGCACATTGCCGGCTCATGTCCAGTTTTTCATCCACCAGCATCCCCAAGTCCTTCTTGGCAGGCTGCTCTCAATCCCTTCATCCTCCAGCCTGTACTGATAACTGGGGCTTGTCCCGACACATGTGCAGGACCCTGCCCTTGGCCTTGTTGAACCTCATGAGGTTCACATGGGCCCATTCCTTGAGCTTGCCCAGGTCCCTCTGGATGGCATCCCGTCCCTCAGGCATGTCAACCGCACCACTCAGCTTGGTGTCATCTTCAAACTTGTTGAGGTGCACTCGATCATATTAAAGAGTCCTGGTCCCAATACGGGCCCCTGAGGGACACCACTCATCACCGATCTCAATCTGGACATTGAGCCATTGACCACCACCCTCTGGATGCCACCATCCAAGCAGTTCCTCATCGACCCAGCAGTCCACCCATCAAATGCATCTCTCTCCAATTTAGAGAGAAGGATGTTGTGGGGGACCATGTCAAAGGCCTTACAGAAGTCCAGATAGATGAAATCTGCAGCTCTTCCCTTGTCCACTGTCCTTGTCACTCCATCACAGAAGGGTACTACGTTGGTCAGGCAGCACTTGCCCTTGGTGAAGCCATGCTGGCTGTCTTGAATTACCTCTCTGTCCTCCATGTGCCTTGGCATAGGTTCTGGGTAGTTCTGTTCCATGATCTTCCCAGGCACAGAGGTGGGGCTGACAGTTCAGTAGTTCCCAGGGTTCTCCTTGCTACCCTTTCTAAAAATGGGTGCAGTATTTCCCTTTTTTCAATCTCCAGGGACTTCACCTGACTGGCATGACTTTTCAAGTATCATGGAGAGTGGTTTGGCAACTACATCAGACTATTCCCTCAGGACTCTGGGATGCATCTCATCAGGTCCCATAGACTTCGGTATGTTCAGGTTCCTCAGGTGGTCTCAAACCTGATCCTCTCTTGCAGTGAGAGACGTTCGTCACAGCTGTATTGCAGAGATGCAACGGAAATCTATGTCCACTGCTGGAGCCCGAGGTAGAAGAGCTCTTCTTTGGGAGATAGAAAGAAATTGCCTAAGTGAAAAGTCTACTGCAGAGTCACATTTGTACAAGCTCTCAGTAAGCTTCATAGCACTTGCATGTCTTCTCTCCTCCTCTTAAGTAATTTAAATTTTTATGATCTACTTGGTGAAACATAGTGTCACATGAAAAATTTAAAATTAAATGGATCTTTCCTATCAGGAAGCATATTAGATATTTGCACATCTCTTTTTATGGCATTGGGAAAGGAATTGTACACAAATGCTGAAACCTATTTGGTGGGTTGATGCTCCATTTGTGATTTGCTTCAGAAAGTAGCCCAGAAAAACAATTTCTGCTTCCTGGTCTATAGCTTTGCACCAGGAAGGGGCTTCAGCCTTGGTCTGTGCCACTTGTCAGTCCTAGCTCAGTGCCAGGGACCAGCAGCAGCTACTGCAACAGCTGGCAGGAGAGCAGCACATGTTGGTGAATTATACGGCTCGTATTGTCAGTAGATGTCAGGAACTGAATAACCTCTAAATGGATGGTGGTGAATAGTACTCTGCAATATTTGCTTGTTTCCAGCCTGGACACAGATGTTATGGACATAATTGTCCATGCTGAAATATTTCCCAGCACTCACAGTAATCGGGGCAATAGGAAATATTTCTGCATGGAGCAAAGAGGATTATGCCTTATGGCATATATATGCATAACACATGTTCATATCCTTTTATTAGCTGTGACCCCTGCTTAAGGCCAAATGAGGCATGCCATTTTGCTAATGGACACCTGTCTTGGGAGGGAATTGTTCATTCAGTGCTCACGGATGTGAATAAACATCTTAGACCAGCATCTAGGAATTTAAGGAACGAGTTGTGATAGTGCACCCAGACAGATGTCAGCTTGGATTATTCAGCTGCACTTGTCTTAGAGACTGCTGCAGTCCTGGTGTATTATACACACAAGAGAATTTCAATCTGATAACCTTTGTGATCAGTACTTACTGGAGAACTGATATAATGTGCATTATATCTTCTGTCAGTTCATAATTATTAAATTATTTTTGCCGTACTGAAATCTTGATTATATGTTAAGAAAGATTTAGTTTTCTTCAATCAATAGTTTCCACAATATTTTATAATAATAACTCACTTATTGGATAATAAATGTTCAAAAATGTCCAAAGACTCTGGCAGTGTTGTCCTGGAGGGAAGAAAGGCATTCACAGTAAGACAGATGTCTTTAGCAAGCACCCCAGCATTTAACTACAAGGGCAGCCTTTCTACAAGTTGAACATGCTGCCGTAATAAAAGTTCACCAGCCATGTCCAGTTTATGATAACAGTTGTTTGGCGGGATATGCAAATCCACAGAATCTGAGCGCGACCACAATCTGCACAGTATGGGATGGCATCCCTTCTGCTCAGGGCATCGACATCTTGAACACACAGCTGTGGACTGAATTTAAAATACCTCTGAATGCTCAAGAACTACCCTTACAGGGAGCAACGAGGACTAAGCCCACGATACTTCCCACCAGAGGTTACATGACCAGAAACGTTTCCAATAAAAGTTTTTAATACATATTACTAATTTTGGAAATGTAGCTATTATAGCAGACAAATAGGAATATTGCAGAGACAAATAGGAATACAAGGACACAGATTATGAAACATATTGTTTTTTGTCAACTTGGGAGAGAAGTGTAACAGTAGGGACCTAGCCAGGGCTATGAATCTGTCCATGCCATGGGCCCAGTTGTATGAAAATATATTGCTGTGGAAAGACGAGCAAAAAAAAAAATGCGGTGAGCACCGTGACCATATTAATTAGAAGCAACTCAATACACCTCTCTGGGGTGTGTACCTTCTGACAGGATCCCAGTCTGCATCTGAAAGGCTGCCTGTGCTTCTGATTTGTGTTAAGCAAGTCCCACAATGAAAAGTAACTTCCAAGCCTGCCCCTAAGTGCTTCTGTAACACTTGCAAATGTAGTGGCTGTTTAGCAAAGTCTGAAAGAACTGGATAGATCTTTTAGCTTTTTTGCTACTCGGGTATTGTGTTCTCTTTGAGGAGAAATTCAATCTGTGATTACACAAATGTACTCTCCTACTGATGATTTTAGTAAAAACTATTATTTCGTAAAAACCAATAATCTGACTGGCCCTGTCTGGCATATTACAGTGTTTGTTTTAAGAGAGGATCATGTTAGAATGGTCATTTTTTTCTCATGAAATAGAATTCCTCTCATAAAGGGACAGTCAGAAATGAGCATGTAAAAAGTGGGATTTTTCACAATGATATATCCAGGTTTGAATTCCCTGTAAGATCCTCTCTTCCCTTGTTAGGATTTGAGACTTGAGACTGACCAGAAGGAAGATCCCAGGTGTCCCATGACATTGTCATGCTCTGCAGTCAGAAATCAAAATGTAATTCAAAGGTGCCTTTAAGGCAAAGAACGAAGGATCCACTTAAAAAGTATTCTCATGCAGTCAAATTTCAGGAAGAGATAATCAGATTTCCTTGGAACATACATGAATCTCACTAAACTCAGGATGAGGTAAAACGAACAGAATTTATTCTGGGTTTTAGGATTTTGACTGATGCCTATATACTAATGGGATGAGCTCATTAAATGTGCATAGCTAGATAATTTAACTGGAGTTTTTGGAATATGAACTTATTCAAAGCAGAAAGGATATTTTATTCAGAAAGGTTTGTATGCGAAGGTATTTTCTCACAGCCAAATAAGATGTGATTGAGAACTTGCTTTTAATTAATACAAGTAAAACTAGTGAACAGGGAAATTAAATTCCTCCAGAAGTAATTTTGCAGATTTGTTTAGCCTTAGGTTAAAGCTTCAATTGACGAAAGGGGAGGAGGAAAGGATCTATTACTGTGCATGCTCTACTGGAATTTTGGTGGAATCCATATTTATTGTTTTATAATAAATGGTCTATGTCTAGTTAGCCACGGGCTGGGACATGAGTCAGGATACTTCATGTGAGAGCTGGTCTGAGCAGCAAGACAGAAACCAGGAAGTCTTCAGACCATGCTTGAAACAGTTGTATGTGGATCACCAGCATCCCTGTCACAGTTCATGCTCATAAAGATATTCCAGAATTTCGAAATGAAGTATTTAATTCAATGCAAAATTTGTATTGGTGTTGCAACCATTGGCTGTGTTTACACTGTTGGTTTGGACTGCTCCTCAGTTCACTCCAGGACCCTGTTCTCCTGAATTGTCATGGCCTGCATGCTGTATTACCCCAAAAAATTTCTTTGAGAATGGAAGAAATAGGTAGAAACTGTGGGTCGTTTGGTAGTTGGACAGGTCCAGAGACTGCTTCACCAGGCAATATGCATAGGGCTGCACCACGTCCTGGTGCCTTGGTTCAGAATGGTCCTTGAAGACTGTTCCAGAAAACCTTTCCTTTCCACATGCCTTCATGCTCTGTTGGCATTTCAGCCATGTGTTGTCTTACAGGGGTAAAACACACGGCAGGTTGCCACAGAGTCTCGTTCTTTTGTAATGAAATATGATCTTGAAAAGCATTTTAAATGACAAACCGTCCAAACTACCAAAGCACCTCAAAAGGGATGAAACGCACCCTTATTGATGGGGAGGGACTCGTGGTGGCTGGGACTCTCATGGCCACCTCGGGACACAGGCAGGTGGCCTCATACTGAGAGGTTCAAGCACAGCCCCAAGCTGTGCTGCTTGACATGTAAGAAGGACTGTCGGTGTATGAAACTGCCCTGAGGAGGTAAAACACATGGGGACATTCTTCTCACAGTCACGCGACGCAGTGTTGTGTGTGACACGCACTGAGCATCTCCCAGACACACTGCAGGACGGTGCAGTCAGTCTGCCCTTGATGGCAGTGCAGACACAAGCCACCCATGCCTCTTCGCCTCAAAAGCAGAGACCACCCTGGAAGCAAATCACAGGAACAGTACATGAGGAGCCGTCTAGATTCCCGTCTGTCCTTGCATTGCCATTTAAATGTGGCCCTGAACCTCTTCTTAAGCCTGGACTATTCACACTGCTTTCCTGTGCCCCAGGGCAGGGTTAGGATTGCTCCAGGGCTCCTGCCTAGAGAAGCTCAAGCTTTAGCACAGTCCAGTGCATCAGGGCATCAGATCTGCACTGAGCAAGCCACAGCAGAGCTTTCCTCAGCTCTTTCTAAACATTGCACGGATGAGCTTCAAGCCTGACCTGAACCACGTAAAACTGAGCAACTGAACAGAGCGCGTATGGACCCAGCATGTGTACGGTCACACTTCAGCCCAAGGATAGTCCGGTGACGTTTGCCACAGCATGGTAAAAAGACGCTGCCCAGGAGTCATCAGGAGCAAAAATTCATCTTGCACAGCCACAAACAGAGGCTTCTCACGAGTGGATGGGGCTGTCCCATGTGCTGTGCAGGTTAGCGAAGCATGCACGCACCGAGAGACGGGCTGGTGTCAATATGTACATCATAGCTGACCTCTGTTCCCAGTGGTCACTCCGCAGAGGTTCCCAAACAGCTGGCAGCTTGGGCTGTTGGTCATCAAATGTAGCAGGAAGGTGGCAGAATACTGCTAAAATGATCAGCTGCTAAGAAAAGCAGTGGAGCAGCAAGATGTGCCAAGGCTGAGCCACCAGCCCCTTCCCACCTGTACGGGCAGGTCATACCCTCTACGTGCTACCACTTAGGGCAGCCCCTGGCCAACGCAGCCGTTACCTTAGCCCGTAGGTTACTCTGTGACAATATTCAAGCCCTGTTTTATTTTCTGTAATTATAGAATCACAAGTCGGTCGAAAGAAAATGTAGACAGTCTGTAGTCCTACCTCCTGCTTGGTATTAGATTAAACTGAGAAGCAGTGGATTCTTTTTTCTGATTTCCTTTCTGCTAGCTTTGGAGTATAATTATGTGATTTTTTTTTTCCTTTTTAAAATGTTTACATTTTATTCAATTGCTTAATTATCTCATAGACAGTCAGAATTCAGGTCTGATCTTGACATTGTTATTTCAAAATTGGCCTATATTAAGGAAAAAATAGAACAGAGAAAGAATTTCATCATGCAAGAAAATCTGTAAATCATCAAATACCACTGATAAAATTTGAACTTTGGTAGTTAAAAGAACAGTCATCTAAATACATTGGGAACCATCATTTTTGAGTGAGTAATTGTTACTTCTTTTATAATTCAGTATTGGCTTTTACCTTAAAAGATAAAATAAGCCTTACTGCATTTCAGTTAAGGCTCAAATGTATTGAAAGCATCAATCTAGAAAAATCTTTGTGTAGGAGGTAAATAGCACTCCCCTTTGCTCCAAAGGGCTAAAAGCCTCGGAGAAGCATGTCTGTGGCCTCTATTTTCTATAGAGATGCCATTTGTGTTTTAAAAAGCCTTTGTGAGGGGAGTGAACCTTTTTCTCCAGGGAGGAGACCAGTCAGAGGAAATACATAGAAAGAGCGGAAGAATTAAAGGGAAGGGAGACGGAACACGGCTCAGCTACTTTTCTTCAAGGATGACATTCCTGAGGAGATTGTTCCTAGAAATACAGTGTTGTCCGTGTGAGGGGGTCTGCTGTGTGAGTCTTTTCCAGGGCAGGCACTCCACCGCTCCCCTCTCTACCCCCTTGTCCTCCCGCGCAAGCCTGGCAGCCCTGCCTGCAGCCCAGCTGCTGACCCGTGAGCCACCACCTCAGTCCTCTCCGGGTGGCTCAGCCACATCCAGCCCTTGGTGCCACCCACCCACCCTTCCGGGAAGCAGCCCAACTTCATGGGCTATGCAGTCCCAAGCCAAAGTCAGGACCCCTTGGCAGGTCCCAAATTTTATCTGGTCAGGTGCTTCCCACATTGTCAGCTGCAGTCTTCCTCTTCACCAGCCCTCAAAGCATCTGCCTCATCAGCGCCTGAGCCTGCTCAACAACCACAGGTAAATCAATCAGTTGCATTATTTAGCTCTGAGTGTTGATCCATTACCAGACTGAACCCATTACGCTGTATGACTTGGGAGGAATTACTTAAATAACAGTCTGCTACAGAAGAGATGTTTTAGCTTTTCTCATTCACCCCATCTTACAAGATCAACCGATGCAGATACATCATTTGAAGGGTAATTGCCAGTGGAATCCTATATTAATAATTTTTTTTGACCAAAACATTTTTTTGAGATTTAGAATCATTTACCAATGAGAAAGACAGGCAGAGCATGTATTTCATTATTTGATCTATGTCACGTAGTGCTTTAAACAAAAGTTTTATTTCTAAATGTTTCTTACTATCAACACTTTGAAATTTTAACTAAGACCTTCATCTGCCTTTATCCAAGGCAGATCGTGTGGTACACGTCTCCCTTTATTTCAAAAAGGTGTGTGCCTGAGGATATTTCTTTTTACAGACCTAGTAACAGCCCTTTCAAGGACTGAATCTTTCTTTGATACAGTAAGCAAAATGTTGGAGGCCTCAGCAGGTGTAAAATAATGAGACAGTGCATGCAGATGAGCCTTTGACGTGCAGTATAGCATTGTTCTCGCTTTGTTGCAAAAAAAGCATGTGACTGTAGATGCTTAAAATTGTCAAGTGAAGCATCCTTCTACGTCAACAGATAGCACGAAACTTATTAGTATCGGAAAACTGTGCTCTGATGGAAAAGTCAGCTAATATTTTCTTGCAAGCCCAGCAGTCTTACAGGTGACTTATGCTGTTTGTTTTCATGAAGATCTCACCAAGATAAAATAACTGTGCTTTGAATTTTTTTCTGCTGAAAAGATGTTTTCAAATGTAAGTGATTTGTATTAGTCTGTTCATATTCCCATGTGCATTCATCGTGTTTGCTCAAAACTATAAACATAGAAAATTATGGATTCCAAAATCCAATTGATTTCACTTCAGCTTCAGTTATCATTGAAACCATGACTAGGATTCCTGGTTCAGCTGGAGGGCTGCAAGGGAGCTTGAAATGTCTATATATCTGGAGGCAACATCTGAAACAAGCCTGATGATTGCCAGTGCCATTGCCAGTGCCAGAGCCAACTGCTGGCAGGGCTTGAGGGGACTGCCCCATTTATCCGAGAAAATACCTGAAAAATTTGGAAGACCTGAAAGATGGTGGTGAGACAGGGAGCCCTGGCAGCTTCAGCACTTCTCAGCTGCTATCACATCATTGTCATGGAGCACCTAATTTCAACAAATACCCAAATTCTAACATTTTGTCAGATCTTTTTTTGCTAGGCAATCCTGCAAAACCTGTTTCTGTTAAAAGACATTGAGCACCACTAGTGGAAATTCAGGGCACTTTTTATTTTAGTATGTAACTAACTGTGGTGTGTAAGTCAGCTTGTGAGCTGTGGCCTGTCTTATGCAGCAAATCATAGTAATTCATCAAAGCTCTCTTGTGACCTCTAAACTATACAAAAATGATGCAAATTAATTTATAATTTGTTAAAATAATTAATTTAAGGTTGTTGCTTCTTACAATATTTGTTCATCCCATAAATCTGTGTCTCTGTAGGAAATAGGCACACCATTAAGAGCCTCAAAATTATAACAGCCCTTGCACAGGCCAATGTTTAAATTGCAAGGGACAATCAAATCATGTTTTGCAGGTGGTCAGACCTTAGCTTCAGAAGTACAATACGTACAAAAGAGGTTTCTGCATTATATAGGTTTTCTCCTGTATCATAAAATAAAATCTGCATACGCCTACCATCCAAATATTTTGCTTCCTGACGTTATTAACTGTTATACACAAAAATACTACAGAAAGTAAAGATATGCTATTTCACTTAGACTGTATTGTTCCAAAGGAAAGTAATTACAGTAGCATTTCTCCTGCCTTTACTCTCAATGGAAATCAGTCTCTGCTAGTCATAGATTAAACCATCATTATCTCCCCATTCCATGGCTTTCCTGGTTTCATTGAATCACAATTGCAGTATGGTTATGCTGAAAAATGTTCATTTTTTTCCCCAAAGTACAAACATTCTGCTAGCAGTGCAAAATCGGGTATTGTTAACCTTCGTGCTCTTCAATATTTCTAATGTCTACCCCCCACTTAGCCTGCAAATGTACTGTAAGTAAAAATTACTTTCTTTTTATATTACCTTGATTGTTCAATTCATTTGGAAAAATATGCTGATTGTCACCTAAAAGTTACCACTTTTAAAGCTGAGTGGCTGATAGCAATTTGTCAGGAAAGTGAATTTGCTCAGATACACCTTAGGAAAAAAGAAATGCTATGAGAGAGAAATCAGTATTCTCAAAGTACAGCTCTCCTAGATATATAGAAATAGCGCTCGGTAGCTCTCTCTTACATCGCAGCCTGCAACAGGACCTTAGCACGGACCTACTGAGAAACGCCAGTAGGCAGCAACGTGGGGACACAGGGTGCACACGCGGGTGCAAGCTGCTCCCTATCCCAGCTGAACCGACGCTCAGGAGACCAGGGAATGACACAGGCAAAGCCCAAATGCAGCGCTTAGTGCTCTTTCAGCACGTCTTCCCACTCTTTGCTAGTGGTGACAACTGAAGGTCTTCAAAGACCTTCAGGTGATGGCATCAGATTTGAAGCATCGTGCACATGGGGTAGTTTCTGGATTTAGTCCTTTCATACAGATACTTTTCTTCCAGGAATGTCTTTTCAGGTGATGCATAAAAGTGGGGGGTTTTATTTGCTTTATTTTTTTCTCAGGATCTGGTCTCAGATTGGCATTTTTTTCTGGGAATGGGCACAAATATGTTATTTGCCTGACGGGTGGGAGCAGTCAAAAAGCTGCAGGGCAGGTTTGCCATCCAGAGGGACCTGGAGAGGCTGGAGAAATGAGCTGACAGGAACCTTATGAAACTAGGCAAGGGAAAATGTCAAGTCTTGCCTCTGGGGAGGAACAGTCCCTGGCACCAAGACAGGCTGGGGCTGACCATCTGGGAAACAGCTCTGCAGAGAAGGACCTGAGGGACCACAAACAGAGCAGGAGTCAGCAATGTGCCTTGGCAGCTTCCATGTACTGAGCTGTATCAGCAAGAGTATTGCCAGCAGGTCAAGGAAGGTGATCCTTCCCTTCTGCTCAGCCCTAGTGAGACATATCTGGAGTGCTGGGTCCAGTGCTGGGCTGCCCAGTAAGAGAAAAGACATGGGCATACTGGAGTGAGTCCAGTGAGGGGCCATGAAGATGATGAAAGGGCTGGAACATCTTACATGTGAGGAGAGGCTGTGAGAGCTGAGACTGTAGAGCCTGGAGAAGAGAAGGCTCAGGGGGATCTTATTAATATCTACACCTACCTATCAGAGGATGCACAGAAACCAGACTCCTTGTGGAGGTGTTCTATGAAAGATAATGGGCAACAGATATGAGTTGCATTAAGGAGAAAAGAAAATCTTTACAGCAAGAGTGGTAAAACACTGGCACAGGTTGCTCAGAGAGGTTTTGAATCTCCATCCTTGGAGGTACTCAGACCTTGGCTGGCCAAGACCCCAGGCAACCTGATCTGCATCAGAATTAGCCCTGGTTTGCATGGGAAGGTTGGACCAGATGACTTCCAGGCTTCCTTTCCAGCCTGTGCAATTGTGTGATTTTAAGATTCTGTGAGGTCAATTGTCAAATGTGAGACTCTAACTATTGAGGAATTTATAAGCTGAGTGTTTTGCTTTCCATAAAAAGATTTTTCAAACCTGTGAACCTTGTTTATCATGTCAGGGGGTTGAGTGAGAAAACTTGAGTTAATCAATACGTTTAGCAGTATGTTCCCTAGAAAGATGGCTTTGGTCTGAAAATTTAAG
>NW_010551127.1:0-573 GCF_000687285.1 Phaethon lepturus | reverse complement strand
GGAATGAATAGTCTTTATTAATCATTCTTAGTTCCCCAGCATTGACAAGGGCCATACTTCATGGGATCCATCTTGTAATTTGTGCCAAAGCCACATCTATGAACTTCGGCAGTTATCTTGTATAGAGAGATACGCTTCATCAGGGACCTGTGGCATTCTCTCACTTGCTGATGTGACCTAAGAAAATCTGGTTATAGCACAACTTAAGTTAGTTTTGTTTCATTAATGATACTTTTCATGCTGCACTCACCTCTCCAAGACCTGTCATTTGTGCATCACAGCACTGAATGACATCTGCGGGTCTGAGATGGCTCCATTACTTTTCCTTTCTTACAGCTTCACAACGTGGTGTGTGTTCAGTGGTGCGTAGCACGTTATGTGCTTGGGAAAGTATTGACAATAATCCATATGATCTCCTCTACAGTTCTCAGCCTTCTCATGGCTCTTCCCAAACCTCTATCACTTTCTCCTCAGAAGTTGTACTTGAAAAAAGCAGTGTGTTCCTCTGACACCCCTGGGATGTGCATTTGAGACACACGGTCCTGCAGAGATGTTTCTCTCACGTATTCTCGC